>NW_026783368.1:0-268231 GCF_949774975.1 Lagenorhynchus albirostris
TGTCATTGGTTCTCCCTATTCCTGTTCATCTTCCACAGAAATTGCAAACTGGGCCAAACAGGAGGTTAAAGGCACTGACTCTCCAAGTCGGGAGAGTGTTAGTAAAGCGTCTGGAATGTTGCACCCGAGTACCAGGGGACGAAAACTGACACATATTGGAACACGTCTCCCGATCACACGGTTGATCATACTCTGGGTTCCACATGCATGTTTTAGCTGAAGGAAGAATACCTTAAACCTGGAGAGTTGAGACCCGTGGAATGGGTACCATGCAATATGACTTCAAAGGGTCTTCGTTTGCTCACCGAACCTCTCCAATCCTATCACTGCTGCGTTTATGCCCCTGTACACACACTTGATTCTCTTTCAGAGACATAGCAATCCATAGGTTTTAAGATACTTCCTAGTCAGGTACACTCTTAGGCATTTAATATGGGGTGTTGAGTCCATTTCGTTGAGCAAGGAGTAGCTCTTGTCTATTCCATATTTGGCTTAAGGAACTTTTTCTGTGCTCATTTCAATCTCTGGTTTTATGCAGCACCCCAACTCACCTTTCCCCTTAAGCAAGCATAAGTTGGGTTTCTAAATTTGAGACCCTGTTCTGTTTTGTAATTCAGTTCCTGTGTAGCCAAGGTTACATTCCGTGTATTAGTGATATCTTATGATGTTTCTTTTCCTGTGTGACTTATTTCAGTTAGAATCATCGTACCTGAATCCACTCATTATGCTGCTACGGGCCTGATGACATAGATTTCATTGCTGAGTGATACTGCATTGTACGTAAGTACCACAACTTCTTTATCCATTTTTCACTTTCTGCGATATTGAACTTGTACCGTAAACCAGGTTCTTGTAAACAGAGCCGTCCCAACCTTTGGGGTGGCTGTGTCTTTTTGATTTTAATTTCCCTAAGCTATAGGACCATAAGTGGAAGTGCCCTAGGCTCTGTTGCTTTGTTTTTTAGATGTTTCAGGAAACACCATACACTTCTCCCGAGTGGCTGTTGGCAATTGACATCCCGCCCATCAGCATAACAAGGCTCCCAGTTCTCCATGGCCTGTCCTGCCTTTCTGGATTTTACACTTTTTTCAGATGGCCCTTTTGACCGGGGGGAAGTGAGACTTCATTGTAGTGCAGATTTCCTTTGCAAGCTTGCTTGGTTGGCCAAAAAGGGCGTATGCGTTTTTTCCTGAATATATTCAGGAAAAAACGCATACGCCCTTTTTGGCCAAGTGCATCATTGTGGACGTTCTGCCTCTTTTCCTATGCTTTCAATGCAATTCCAGTCTACCTCCTGAAATCGGTTTCCTGCAATTCTGCCCCGCTTTCAAGTCCTCTTGGCAGCCTTACTTCAGTATATTTTTGGACGATAGCTGTCATTTATAACTCTGCAGGTTTGTGAATTACAGTGCCCCTGAGCTCCTTTCTTCAACTCGCTTTCTCGTGAGCTGGCCGCAACACCGCAGGATGGCTTCAGGCCCTAATCTGGTTCCGGCACGGCACGCTGAGCCTTTGGTTAATTCCTCTTCCTGGTGGGAAATGAGAGTTAAATTTGCCCGTCCAGACACCTCCAGCTAGTCTGTCATTGGTTCTCCCTATTCCTGTTCATCTTCCGCAGAAATTGCAAACTGGGCCAAACAGGAGGTTAAAGGCACTGACTCTCCAAGTCGGGAGAGTGTTAGTAAAGCGTCTGGAATGTTGCACCCGAGTACCAGGGGACGAAAACTGACACATATTGGAACACGTCTCCCGATCACACGGTTGATCATACTCTGGGTTCCACATGCATGTTTTAGCTGAAGGAAGAATACCTTAAACCTGGACAGTTGAGACCCGTGGAATGGGTACCATGCAATATGACTTCAAAGGGTCTTCATTTGCTGACCGAACCTCTCCAATCCTATCACTGCTGCGTTTATGCCCCTGTACACACACTTGATTCTCTTTCAGAGACATAGCAATCCATAGGTTTTAAGATACTTCCTAGTCAGGTACACTCTTAGGCATTTAATATGGGGTGTTGAGTCCATTTCGTTGAGCAAGGAGTAGCTCTTGTCTATTCCATATTTGGCTTAAGGAACTTTATCTGTGCTCATTTCAATCTCTGGTTTTATGCAGCACCCCAACTCACCTTTCCCCTTAAGCAAGCATAAGTTGGGTTTCTAAATTTGAGACCCTGTTCTGTTTTGTAATTCAGTTCCTGTGTAGCCAAGGTTACATTCCGTGTATTAGTGATATCTTATGATGTTTCTTTTCCTGTGTGACTTATTTCAGTTAGAATCATCGTACCTGAATCCACTCATTATGCTGCTACGGCCCTGATGACATAGATTTCATTGCTGAGTGATACTGCATTGTACGTAAGTACCACAACTTCTTTATCCATTTTTCACTTTCTGCGATATTGAACTTGTACCGTAAACCAGGTTCTTGTAAACAGAGCCGTCCCAACCTTTGGGGTGGCTGTGTCTTTTTGATTTTAATTTCCCTAAGCTATAGGACCATAAGTGGAAGTGCCCTAGGCTCTGTTGCTTTGTTTTTTAGATGTTTCAGGAAACACCATACACTTCTCCCGAGTGGCTGTTGGCAATTGACATCCCGCCCATCAGCATAACAAGGCTCCCAGTTCTCCATGGCCTGTCCTGCCTTTCTGGATTTTACACTTTTTTCAGATGGCCCTTTTGACCGGGGGGAAGTGAGACTTCATTGTAGTGCAGATTTCCTTTGCAAGCTTGCTTGGTTGGCCAAAAAGGGCGTATGCGTTTTTTCCTGAATATATTCAGGAAAAAACGCATACGCCCTTTTTGGCCAAGTGCATCATTGTGGACGTTCTGCCTCTTTTCCTATGCTTTCAATGCAATTCCAGTCTACCTCCTGAAATCGGTTTCCTGCAATTCTGCCCCGCTTTCAAGTCCTCTTGGCAGCCTTACTTCAGTGTATTTTTGGACGATAGCTGTCATTTATAACTCTGCAGGTTTGTGAATTACAGTGCCCCTGAGCTCCTTTCTTCAAGTCGCTTTCTCGTGAGCTGGCCGAAACACCGCAGGATGGCTTCAGGCCCTAATCTGGTTCCAGCACGGCACGCTGAGCCTTTGGTTAATTCCTCTTCCTGGTGGGAAATGAGAGTTAAATTTGCCCGTCCAGACACCTCCAGCTAGTCTCTCATTGGTTCTCCCTATTCCTGTTCATCTTCCGCAGAAATTGCAAACTGGGCCAAACAGGAGGTTAAAGGCACTGACTCTCCAAGTCGGGAGAGTGTTAGTAAAGCGTCTGGAATGTAGCACCCGAGTACCAGGGGACGAAAACTGAGACATATTGGGACACGTCTCCCGATCACACGGTTGATCATACTCTGGGTTCCACATGCATGTTTTAGCTGAAGGAAGAATACCTTAAACCTGGAGAGTTGAGACCCGTGGAATGGGTACCATGCAATATGATTTCAAAGGGTCTTCATTTGCTCACCAAACCTCTCCAATCCTATCACTGCTGCGTTTATGCCCCTGTACACACACTTGATTCTCTTTCAGAGACATAGCAATCCATAGGTTTTAAGATACTTCCTAGTCAGGTACACTCTTAGGCATTTAATATGGGGTGTTGAGTCCATTTCGTTGAGCAAGGAGTAGCTCTTGTCTATTCCATATTTGGCTTAAGGAACTTTATCTGTGCTCATTTCAATCTCTGGTTTTATGCAGCACCCCAACTCACCTTTCCCCTTAAGCAAGCATAAGTTGGGTTTCTAAATTTGAGACCCTGTTCTGTTTTGTAATTCAGTTCCTGTGTAGCCAAGGTTACATTCCGTGTATTAGTGATATCTTATGATGTTTCTTTTCCTGTGTGACTTATTTCAGTTAGAATCATCGTACCTGAATCCACTCATTATGCTGCTACGGCCCTGATGACATAGATTTCATTGCTGAGTGATACTGCATTGTACGTAAGTACCACAACTTCTTTATCCATTTTTCACTTTCTGCGATATTGAACTTGTACCGTAAACCAGGTTCTTGTAAACAGAGCCGTCCCAACCTTTGGGGTGGCTGTGTCTTTTTGATTTTAATTTCCCTAAGCTATAGGACCATAAGTGGAAGTGCCCTAGGCTCTGTTGCTTTGTTTTTTAGATGTTTCAGGAAACACCATACACTTCTCCCGAGTGGCTGTTGGCAATTGACATCCCGCCCATCAGCATAACAAGGCTCCCAGTTCTCCATGGCCTGTCCTGCCTTTCTGGATTTTACACTTTTTTCAGATGGCCCTTTTGACCGGGGGGAAGTGAGACTTCATTGTAGTGCAGATTTCCTTTGCAAGCTTGCTTGGTTGGCCAAAAAGGGCGTATGCGTTTTTTCCTGAATATATTCAGGAAAAAACGCATACGCCCTTTTTGGCCAAGTGCATCATTGTGGACGTTCTGCCTCTTTTCCTATGCTTTCAATGCAATTCCAGTCTACCTCCTGAAATCGGTTTCCTGCAATTCTGCCCCGCTTTCAAGTCCTCTTGGCAGCCTTACTTCAGTGTATTTTTGGACGATAGCTGTCATTTATAACTCTGCAGGTTTGTGAATTACAGTGCCCCTGAGCTCCTTTCTTCAAGTCGCTTTCTCGTGAGCTGGCCGAAACACCGCAGGATGGCTTCAGACCCTAATCTGGTTCCGGCACGGCACGCTGAGCCTTTGGTTAATTCCTCTTCCTGGTGGGAAATGAGAGTTAAATTTGCCCGTCCAGACACCTCCAGCTAGTCTCTCATTGGTTCTCCCTATTCCTGTTCATCTTCCGCAGAAATTGCAAACTGGGCCAAACAGGAGGTTAAAGGCACTGACTCTCCAAGTCGGGAGAGTGTTAGTAAAGCGTCTGGAATGTAGCACCCGAGTACCAGGGGACGAAAACTGAGAGATATTGGGACACGTCTCCCAATCACACGGTTGATCATACTCTGGGTTCCACATGCATGTTTTAGCTGAAGGAAGAATACCTTAAACCTGGAGAGTTGAGACCCGTGGAATGGGTACCATGCAATATGATTTCAAAGGGTCTTCATTTGCTCACCAAACCTCTCCAATCCTATCACTGCTGCGTTTATGCCCCTGTACACACACTTGATTCTCTTTCAGAGACCTAGCAATCCATAGGTTTTAAGATACTTCCTAGTCAGGTACACTCTTAGGCATTTAATATGGGGTGTTGAGTCCATTTCGTTGAGCAAGGAGTAGCTCTTGTCTATTCCATATTTGGCTTAAGGAACTTTATCTGTGCTCATTTCAATCTCTGGTTTTATGCAGCACCCCAACTCACCTTTCCCCTTAAGCAAGCATAAGTTGGGTTTCTAAATTTGAGACCCTGTTCTGTTTTGTAATTCAGTTCCTGTGTAGCCAAGGTTACATTCCGTGTATTAGTGATATCTTATGATGTTTCTTTTCCTGTGTGACTTATTTCAGTTAGAATCATCGTACCTGAATCCACTCATTATGCTGCTACGGGCCTGATGACATAGATTTCATTGCTGAGTGATACTGCATTGTACGTAAGTACCACAACTTCTTTATCCATTTTTCACTTTCTGCGATATTGAACTTGTACCGTAAACCAGGTTCTTGTAAACAGAGCCGTCCCAACCTTTGGGGTGGCTGTGTCTTTTTGATTTTAATTTCCCTAAGCTATAGGACCATAAGTGGAAGTGCCCTAGGCTCTGTTGCTTTGTTTTTTAGATGTTTCAGGAAACACCATACACTTCTCCCGAGTGGCTGTTGGCAATTTACATCCCGCCCATCAGCATAACAAGGCTCCCAGTTCTCCATGGCCTGTCCTGCCTTTCTGGATTTTACACTTTTTTCAGATGGCCCTTTTGACCGGGGGGAAGTGAGACTTCATTGTAGTGCAGATTTCCTTTGCAAGCTTGCTTGGTTGGCCAAAAAGGGCGTATGCGTTTTTTCCTGAATATATTCAGGAAAAAACGCATACGCCCTTTTTGGCCAAGTGCATCATTGTGGACGTTCTGCCTCTTTTCCTATGCTTTCAATGCAATTCCAGTCTACCTCCTGAAATCGGTTTCCTGCAATTCTGCCCCGCTTTCAAGTCCTCTTGGCAGCCTTACTTCAGTATATTTTTGGACGATAGCTGTCATTTATAACTCTGCAGGTTTGTGAATTACAGTGCCCCTGAGCTCCTTTCTTCAACTCGCTTTCTCGTGAGCTGGCCGCAACACCGCAGGATGGCTTCAGGCCCTAATCTGGTTCCGGCACGGCACGCTGAGCCTTTGGTTAATTCCTCTTCCTGGTGGGAAATGAGAGTTAAATTTGCCCGTCCAGACACCTCCAGCTAGTCTGTCATTGGTTCTCCCTATTCCTGTTCATCTTCCGCAGAAATTGCAAACTGGGCCAAACAGGAGGTTAAAGGCACTGACTCTCCAAGTCGGGAGAGTGTTAGTAAAGCGTCTGGAATGTTGCACCCGAGTACCAGGGGACGAAAACTGAGACATATTGGAACACGTCTCCCGATCACACGGTTGATCATACTCTGGGTTCCACATGCATGTTTTAGCTGAAGGAAGAATACCTTAAACCTGGAGAGTTGAGACCCGTGGAATGGGTACCATGCAATATGACTTCAAAGGGTCTTCATTTGCTCACCAAACCTCTCCAATCCTATCACTGCTGCGTTTATGCCCCTGTACACACACTTGATTCTCTTTCAGAGACATAGCAATCCATAGGTTTTAAGATACTTCCTAGTCAGGTACACTCTTAGGCATTTAATA
Source organism: Lagenorhynchus albirostris (assembly GCF_949774975.1). Classification (NCBI taxonomy): domain Eukaryota; kingdom Metazoa; phylum Chordata; class Mammalia; order Artiodactyla; family Delphinidae; genus Lagenorhynchus; species Lagenorhynchus albirostris. Next base: position 6,754 of record NW_026783368.1, read on the forward strand.
TGGGGTGTTGAGTCCATTTCGTTGAGCAAGGAGTAGCTCTTGTCTATTCCATATTTGGCTTAAGGAACTTTATCTGTGCTCATTTCAATCTCTGGTTTTATGCAGCACCCCAACTCACCTTTCCCCTTAAGCAAGCATAAGTTGGGGTTCTAAATTTGAGACCCTGTTCTGTTTTGTAATTCAGTTCCTGTGTAGCCAAGGTTACATTCCGTGTATTAGTGATATCTTATGATGTTTCTTTTCCTGTGTGACTTATTTCAGTTAGAATCATCGTACCTGAATCCACTCATTATGCTGCTACGGCCCTGATGACATAGATTTCATTGCTGAGTGATACTGCATTGTACGTAAGTACCACAACTTCTTTATCCATTTTTCACTTTCTGCGATATTGAACTTGTACCGTAAACCAGGTTCTTGTAAACAGAGCCGTCCCAACCTTTGGGGTGGCTGTGTCTTTTTGATTTTAATTTCCCTAAGCTATAGGACCATAAGTGGAAGTGCCCTAGGCTCTGTTGCTTTGTTTTTTAGATGTTTCAGGAAACACCATACACTTCTCCCGAGTGGCTGTTGGCAATTTACATCCCGCCCATCAGCATAACAAGGCTCCCAGTTCTCCATGACCTGTCCTGCCTTTCTGGATTTTACACTTTTTTCAGATGGCCCTTTTGACCGGGGGGAAGTGAGACTTCATTGTAGTGCAGATTTCCTTTGCAAGCTTGCTTGGTTGGCCAAAAAGGGCGTATGCGTTTTTTCCTGAATATATTCAGGAAAAAACGCATACGCCCTTTTTGGCCAAGTGCATCATTGTGGACGTTCTGCCTCTTTTCCTATGCTTTAAATACAAATCCAGTCTACCTCCTGAAATCGGTTTCCTGCAATTCTGCCCCGCTTTCAAGTCCTCTTGGCAGCCTTACTTCAGTATATTTTTGGACGATAGCTGTCATTTATAACTCTGCAGGTTTGTGAATTACAGTGCCCCTGAGCTCCTTTCTTCAACTCGCTTTCTCGTGAGCTGGCCGCAACACCGCAGGATGGCTTCAGGCCCTAATCTGGTTCCGGCACGGCACGCTGAGCCTTTGGTTAATTCCTCTTCCTGGTGGGAAATGAGAGTTAAATTTGCCCGTCCAGACACCTCCAGCTAGTCTCTCATTGGTTCTCCCTATTCCTGTTCATCTTCCGCAGAAATTGCAAACTGGGCCAAACAGGAGGTTAAAGGCACTGACTCTCCAAGTCGGGAGAGTGTTAGTAAAGCGTCTGGAATGTTGCACCCGAGTACCAGGGGACGAAAACTGACACATATTGGAACACGTCTCCCGATCACACGGTTGATCATACTCTGGGTTCCACATGCATGTTTTAGCTGAAGGAAGAATACCTTAAACCTGGAGAGTTGAGACCCGTGGAATGGGTACCATGCAATATGACTTCAAAGGGTCTTCATTTGCTCACCGAACCTCTCCAATCCTATCACTGCTGCGTTTATGCCCCTGTACACACACTTGATTCTCTTTCAGAGACATAGCAATCCATAGGTTTTAAGATACTTCCTAGTCAGGTACACTCTTAGGCCTTTAATATGGGGTGTTGAGTCCATTTCGTTGAGCAAGGAGTAGCTCTTGTCTATTCCATATTTGGCTTAAGGAACTTTATCTGTGCTCATTTCAATCTCTGGTTTTATGCAGCACCCCAACTCACCTTTCCCCTTAAGCAAGCATAAGTTGGGTTTCTAAATTTGAGACCCTGTTCTGTTTTGTAATTCAGTTCCTGTGTAGCCAAGGTTACATTCCGTGTATTAGTGATATCTTATGATGTTTCTTTTCCTGTGTGACTTATTTCAGTTAGAACCATCGTACCTGAATCCACTCATTATGCAGCTACGGCCCTGATGACATAGATTTCATTGCTGAGTGATACTGCATTGTACGTAAGTACCACAACTTCTTTATCCATTTTTCACTTTCTGCGATATTGAACTTGTACCGTAAACCAGGTTCTTGTAAACAGAGCCGTCCCAACCTTTGGGGTGGCTGTGTCTTTTTGATTTTAATTTCCCTAAGCTATAGGACCATAAGTGGAAGTGCCCTAGGCTCTGTTGCTTTGTTTTTTAGATGTTTCAGGAAACACCATACACTTCTCCCGAGTGGCTGTTGGCAATTGACATCCCGCCCATCAGCATAACAAGGCTCCCAGTTCTCCATGGCCTGTCCTGCCTTTCTGGATTTTACACTTTTTTCAGATGGCCCTTTTGACCGGGGGGAAGTGAGACTTCATTGTAGTGCAGATTTCCTTTGCAAGCTTGCTTGGTTGGCCAAAAAGGGCGTATGCGTTTTTTCCTGAATATATTCAGGAAAAAACGCATACGCCCTTTTTGGCCAAGTGCATCATTGTGGACGTTCTGCCTCTTTTCCTATGCTTTCAATGCAATTCCAGTCTACCTCCTGAAATCGGTTTCCTGCAATTCTGCCCCGCTTTCAAGTCCTCTTGGCAGCCTTACTTCAGTATATTTTTGGACGATAGCTGTCATTTATAACTCTGCAGGTTTGTGAATTACAGTGCCCCTGAGCTCCTTTCTTCAACTCGCTTTCTCGTGAGCTGGCCGCAACACCGCAGGATGGCTTCAGGCCCTAATCTGGTTCCGGCACGGCACGCTGAGCCTTTGGTTAATTCCTCTTCCTGGTGGGAAATGAGAGTTAAATTTGCCCGTCCAGACACCTCCAGCTAGTCTGTCATTGGTTCTCCCTATTCCTGTTCATCTTCCGCAGAAATTGCAAACTGGGCCAAACAGGAGGTTAAAGGCACTGACTCTCCAAGTCGGGAGAGTGTTAGTAAAGCGTCTGGAATGTTGCACCCGAGTACCAGGGGACGAAAACTGACACATATTGGAACACGTCTCCCGATCACACGGTTGATCATACTCTGGGTTCCACATGCATGTTTTAGCTGAAGGAAGAATACGTTAAACCTGGAGAGTTGAGACCCGTGGAATGGGTACCATGCAATATGACTTCAAAGGGTCTTCATTTGCTCACCGAACCTCTCCAATCCTATCACTGCTGCGTTTATGCCCCTGTACACACACTTGATTCTCTTTCAGAGACATAGCAATCCATAGGTTTTAAGATACTTCCTAGTCAGGTACACTCTTAGGCATTTAATATGGGGTGTTGAGTCCATTTCGTTGAGCAAGGAGTAGCTCTTGTCTATTCCATATTTGGCTTAAGGAACTTTATCTGTGCTCATTTCAATCTCTGGTTTTATGCAGCACCCCAACTCACCTTTCCCCTTAAGCAAGCATAAGTTTGGTTTCTAAATTTGAGACCCTGTTCTGTTTTGTAATTCAGTTCCTGTGTAGCCAAGGTTACATTCCGTGTATTAGTGATATCTTATGATGTTTCTTTTCCTGTGTGACTTATTTCAGTTAGAATCATCGTACCTGAATCCACTCATTATGCTGCTACGGGCCTGATGACATAGATTTCATTGCTGAGTGATACTGCATTGTACATAAGTACCACAACTTCTTTATCCATTTTTCACTTTCTGCGATATTGAACTTGTACGGTAAACCAGGTTCTTGTAAACAGAGCCGTCCCAACCTTTGGGGTGGCTGTGTCTTTTTGATTTTAATTTCCCTAAGCTATAGGACCATAAGTGGAAGTGCCCTAGGCTCTGTTGCTTTGTTTTTTAGATGTTTCAGGAAACACCATACACTTCTCCCGAGTGGCTGTTGGCAATTGACATCCCGCCCATCAGCATAACAAGGCTCCCAGTTCTCCATGGCCTGTCCTGCCTTTCTGGATTTTACACTTTTTTCAGATGGCCCTTTTGACCGGGGGGAAGTGAGACTTCATTGTAGTGCAGATTTCTTTTGCAACCTTGCTTGGTTGGCCAAAAAGGGCGTATGCGTTTTTTCCTGAATATATTCAGGAATAAACGCATACGCCCTTTTTGGCCAAGTGCATCATTGTGGACGTTCTACCTCTTTTCCTATGCTTTCAATGCAATTCCAGTCTACCTCCTGAAATCGGTTTCCTGCAATTCTGACCCAAGTTCAAGTCCTCTTGGCAGCCTTACTTCAGTATATTTTTGGACGATAGCTGTCATTTATAACTCTGCAGGTTTGTGAATTACAGTGCCCCTGAGCTCCTTTCTTCAACTCGCTTTCTTGTGAGCTGGCCGCAACACCGCAGGATGGCTTCAGGCCCTAATCTGGTTCCGGCACGGCACGCTGAGCCTTTGGTTAATTCCTCTTCCTGGTGGGAAATGAGAGTTAAATTTGCCCGTCCAGACACCTCCAGCTAGTCTGTCATTGGTTCTCCCTATTCCTGTTCATCTTCCACAGAAATTGCAAACTGGGCCAAACAGGAGGTTAAAGGCACTGACTCTCCAAGTCGGGAGAGTGTTAGTAAAGCGTCTGGAATGTTGCACCCGAGTACCAGGGGACGAAAACTGAGACATATTGGAACACGTCTCCCGATCACACGGTTGATCATACTCTGGGTTCCACATGCATGTTTTAGCTGAAGGAAGAATACCTTAAACCTGGAGAGTTGAGACCCGTGGAATGGGTACCATGCAATATGACTTCAAAGGGTCTTCATTTGCTCACCGAACCTCTCCAATCCTATCACTGCTGCGTTTATGCCCCTGTACACACACTTGATTCTCTTTCAGAGACATAGCAATCCATAGGTTTTAAGATACTTCCTAGTCAGGTACACTCTTAGGCATTTAATATGGGGTGTTGAGTCCATTTCGTTGAGCAAGGAGTAGCTCTTGTCTATTCCATATTTGGCTTAAGGAACTTTTTCTGTGCTCATTTCAATCTCTGGTTTTATGCAGCACCCCAACTCACCTTTCCCCTTAAGCAAGCATAAGTTGGGTTTCTAAATTTGAGACCCTGTTCTGTTTTGTAATTCAGTTCCTGTGTAGCCAAGGTTACATTCCGTGTATTAGTGATATCTTATGATGTTTCTTTTCCTGTGTGACTTATTTCAGTTAGAATCATCGTACCTGAATCCACTCATTATGTTGCTACGGCCCTGATGACATAGATTTCATTGCTGAGTGATATTGCATTGTACGTAAGTACCACAACTTCTTTATCCATTTTTCACTTTCTGCGATATTGAACTTGTACCGTAAACCAGGTTCTTGTAAACAGAGCCGTCCCAACCTTTGGGGTGGCTGTGTCTTTTTGATTTTAATTTCCCTAAGCTATAGGACCATAAGTGGAAGTGCCCTAGGCTCTGTTGCTTTGTTTTTTAGATGTTTCAGGAAACACCATACACTTCTCCCGAGTGGCTGTTGGCAATTTACATCCCGCCCATCAGCATAACAAGGCTCCCAGTTCTCCATGGCCTGTCCTGCCTTTCTGGATTTTACACTTTTTTCAGATGGCCCTTTTGACCGGGGGGAAGTGAGACTTCATTGTAGTGCAGATTTCCTTTGCAAGCTTGCTTGGTTGGCCAAAAAGGGCGTATGCGTTTTTTCCTGAATATATTCAGGAAAAAATGCATACGCCCTTTTTGGCCAAGTGCATCATTGTGGACGTTCTGCCTCTTTTCCTATGCTTTAAATGCAATTCCAGTCTACCTCCTGAAATCGGTTTCCTGCAATTCTGCCCCGCTTTCAAGTCCTCTTGGCAGCCTTACTTCAGTATATTTTTGGACGATAGCTGTCATGTATAACTCTGCAGGTTTGTGAATTACAGTGCCCCTGAGCTCCTTTCTTCAACTCGCTTTCTCGTGAGCTGGCCGCAACACCGCAGGATGGCTTCAGGCCCTAATCTGGTTCCGGCACGGCACGCTGAGCCTTTGGTTAATTCCTCTTCCTGGTGGGAAATGAGAGTTAAATTTGCCCGTCCAGACACCTCCAGCTAGTCTGTCATTGGTTCTCCCTATTCCTGTTCATCTTCCGCAGAAATTGCAAACTGGGCCAAACAGGAGGTTAAAGGCACTGACTCTCCAAGTCGGGAGAGTGTTAGTAAAGCGTCTGGAATGTTGCACCCGAGTACCAGGGGACGAAAACTGAGACATATTGGAACACGTCTCCCGATCACACGGTTGATCATACTCTGGGTTCCACATGCATGTTTTAGCTGAAGGAAGAATACCTTAAACCTGGACAGTTGAGACCCGTGGAATGGGTACCATGCAATATGACTTCAAAGGGTCTTCATTTGCTCACCGAACCTCTCCAATCCTATCACTGCTGCGTTTATGCCCCTGTACACACACTTGATTCTCTTTCAGAGACATAGCAATCCATAGGTTTTAAGATACTTCCTAGTCAGGTACACTCTTAGGCATTTAATATGGGGTGTTGAGTCCATTTCGTTGAGCAAGGAGTAGCTCTTGTCTATTCCATATTTGGCTTAAGGAACTTTATCTGTGCTCATTTCAATCTCTGGTTTTATGCAGCACCCCAACTCACCTTTCCCCTTAAGCAAGCATAAGTTGGGTTTCTAAATTTGAGACCCTGTTCTGTTTTGTAATTCAGTTCCTGTGTATCCAAGGTTACATTCCGTGTATTAGTGATATCTTATGATGTTTCTTTTCCTGTGTGACTTATTTCAGTTAGAATCATCATACCTGAATCCACTCATTATGCTGCTACGGCCCTGATGACATAGATTTCATTGCTGAGTGATACTGCATTGTACGTAAGTACCACAACTTCTTTATCCATTTTTCACTTTCTGCGATATTGAACTTGTACCGTAAACCAGGTTCTTGTAAACAGAGCCGTCCCAACCTTTGGGGTGGCTGTGTCTTTTTGATTTTAATTTCCCTAAGCTATAGGACCATAAGTGGAAGTGCCCTAGGCTCTGTTGCTTTGTTTTTTAGATGTTTCAGGAAACACCATACACTTCTCCCGAGTGGCTGTTGGCAATTTACATCCCGCCCATCAGCATAACAAGGCTCCCAGTTCTCCATGGCCTGTCCTGCCTTTCTGGATTTTACACTTTTTTCAGATGGCCCTTTTGACCGGGGGGAAGTGAGACTTCATTGTAGTGCAGATTTCCTTTGCAAGCTTGCTTGGTTGGCCAAAAAGGGCGTATGCGTTTTTTCCTGAATATATTCAGGAAAAAACGCATACGCCCTTTGTGGCCAAGTGCATCATTGTGGACGTTCTGCCTCTTTTCCTATGCTTTAAATGCAATTCCAGTCTACCTCCTGAAATCGGTTTCCTGCAATTCTGACCCAAGTTCAAGTCCTCTTGGCAGCCTTACTTCAGTATATTTTTGGACAATAGCTGTCATTTATAACTCTGCAGGTTTGTGAATTACAGTGCCCCTGAGCTCCTTTCTTCAACTCGCTTTCTCGTGAGCTGGCCGCAACACCGCAGGATGGCTTCAGGCCCTAATCTGGTTCCGGCACGGCACGCTGAGCCTTTGGTTAATTCCTCTTCCTGGTGGGAAATGAGAGTTAAATTTGCCCGTCCAGACACCTCCAGCTAGTCTGTCATTGGTTCTCCCTATTCCTGTTCATCTTCCGCAGAAATTGCAAACTGGGCCTAACAGGAGGTTAACCAAGTCGGGAGAGTGTTAGTAAAGCGTCTGGAATGTTGCACCCGAGTACCAGGGGACGAAAACTGAGGCATATTGGAACACGTCTCCCGATCACACGGTTGATCATACTCTGGGTTCCACATGCATGTTTTAGCTGAAGGAAGAATACCTTAAACCTGGAGAGTTGAGACCCGTGGAATGGGTACCATGCAATATGACTTCAAAGGGTCTTCATTTGCTCACCGAACCTCTCCAATCCTATCACTGCTGCGTTTATGCCCCTGCACACACGCTTGATTCTCTTTCGGAGACATAGCAATCCATAGGTTTTAAGATACTTCCTAGTCAGGTACACTCTTAGGCATTTAATATGGGGTGTTGAGTCCATTTCGTTGAGCAAGGAGTAGCTCTTGTCTATTCCATATTTGGCTTAAGGAACTTTATCTGTGCTCATTTCAATCTCTGGTTTTATGCAGCACCCCAACTCACCTTTCCCCTTAAGCAAGCATAAGTTGGGTTTCTAAATTTGAGACCCTGTTCTGTTTTGTAATTCAGTTCCTGTGTAGCCAAGGTTACATTCCGTGTATTAGTGATATCTTATGATGTTTCTTTTCCTGTGTGACTTATTTCAGTTAGAATCATCGTACCTGAATCCACTCATTATGCTGCTACGGGCCTGATGACATAGATTTCATTGCTGAGTGATACTGCATTGTACGTAAGTACCACAACTTCTTTATCCATTTTTCACTTTCTGCGATATTGAACTTGTACCGTAAACCAGGTTCTTGTAAACAGAGCCGTCCCAACCTTTGGGGTGGCTGTGTCTTTTTGATTTTAATTTCCCTAAGCTATAGGACCATAAGTGGAAGTGCCCTAGGCTCTGTTGCTTTGTTTTTTAGATGTTTCAGGAAACACCATACACTTCTCCCGAGTGGCTGTTGGCAATTGACATCCCGCCCATCAGCATAACAAGGCTCCCAGTTCTCCATGGCCTGTCCTGCCTTTCTGGATTTTACACTTTTTTCAGATGGCCCTTTTGACCGGGGGGAAGTGAGACTTCATTGTAGTGCAGATTTCCTTTGCAAGCTTGCTTGGTTGGCCAAAAAGGGCGTATGCGTTTTTTCCTGAATATATTCAGGAAAAAACGCATATGCCCTTTTTGGCCAAGTGCATCATTGTGGACGTTCTGCCTCTTTTCCTATGCTTTCAATGCAATTCCAGTCTACCTCCTGAAATCGGTTTCCTGCAATTCTGCCCCAAGTTCAAGTCCTCTTGGCAGCCTTACTTCAGTATATTTTTGGACGATAGCTGTCATTTATAACTCTGCAGGTTTGTGAATTACAGTGCCCCTGAGCTCCTTTCTTCAACTCGCTTTCTCGTGAGCTGGCCGCAACACCGCAGGATGGCTTCAGGCCCTAATCTGGTTCCGGCACGGCACGCTGAGCCTTTGGTTAATTCCTCTTCCTGGTGGGAAATGAGAGTTAAATTTGCCCGTCCAGACACCTCCAGCTAGTCTGTCATTGGTTCTCCCTATTCCTGTTCATCTTCCGCAGAAATTGCAAACTGGGCCAAACAGGAGGTTAACCAAGTCGGGAGAGTGTTAGTAAAGCGTCTGGAATGTTGCACCCGAGTACCAGGGGACGAAAACTGAGACATATTGGAACACGTCTCCCGATCACACGGTTGATCATACTCTGGGTTCCACATGCATGTTTTAGCTGAAGGAAGAATACCTTAAACCTGGAGAGTTGAGACCCGTGGAATGGGTACCATGCAATATGACTTCAAAGGGTCTTCATTTGCTCACCGAACCTCTCCAATCCTATCACTGCTGCGTTTATGCCCCTGCACACACGCTTGATTCTCTTTCGGAGACATAGCAATCCATAGGTTTTAAGATACTTCCTAGTCAGGTACACTCTTAGGCATTTAATATGGGGTGTTGAGTCCATTTCGTTGAGCAAGGAGTAGCTCTTGTCTATTCCATATTTGGCTTAAGGAACTTTATCTGTGCTCATTTCAATCTCTGGTTTTATGCAGCACCCCAACTCACCTTTCCCCTTAAGCAAGCATAAGTTGGGTTTCTAAATTTGAGACCCTGTTCTGTTTTGTAATTCAGTTCCTGTGTAGCCAAGGTTACATTCCGTGTATTAGTGATATCTTATGATGTTTCTTTTCCTGTGTGACTTATTTCAGTTAGAATCATCGTACCTGAATCCACTCATTATGCTGCTACGGGCCTGATGACATAGATTTCATTGCTGAGTGATACTGCATTGTACGTAAGTACCACAACTTCTTTATCCATTTTTCACTTTCTGCGATATTGAACTTGTACCGTAAACCAGGTTCTTGTAAACAGAGCCGTCCCAACCTTTGGGGTGGCTGTGTCTTTTTGATTTTAATTTCCCTAAGCTATAGGACCATAAGTGGAAGTGCCCTAGGCTCTGTTGCTTTGTTTTTTAGATGTTTCAGGAAACACCATACACTTCTCCCGAGTGGCTGTTGGCAATTTACATCCCGCCCATCAGCATAACAAGGCTCCCAGTTCTCCATGGCCTGTCCTGCCTTTCTGGATTTTACACTTTTTTCAGATGGCCCTTTTGACCGGGGGGAAGTGAGACTTCATTGTAGTGCAGATTTCCTTTGCAAGCTTGCTTGGTTGGCCAAAAAGGGCGTATGCGTTTTTTCCTGAATATATTCAGGAAAAAACGCATACGCCCTTTTTGGCCAAGTGCATCATTGTGGACGTTCTGCCTCTTTTCCTATGCTTTCAATGCAATTCCAGTCTACCTCCTGAAATCGGTTTCCTGCAATTCTGACCCAAGTTCAAGTCCTCTTGGCAGCCTTACTTCAGTATATTTTTGGACGATAGCTGTCATTTATAACTCTGCAGGTTTGTGAATTACAGTGCCCCTGAGCTCCTTTCTTCAACTCGCTTTCTCGTGAGCTGGCCGCAACACCGCAGGATGGCTTCAGGCCCTAATCTGGTTCCGGCACGGCACGCTGAGCCTTTGGTTAATTCCTCTTCCTGGTGGGAAATGAGAGTTAAATTTGCCCGTCCAGACACCTCCAGCTAGTCTCTCATTGGTTCTCCCTATTCCTGTTCATCTTCCGCAGAAATTGCAAACTGGGCCAAACAGGAGGTTAAAGGCACTGACTCTCCAAGTCGGGAGAGTGTTAGTAAAGCGTCTGGAATGTTGCACCCGAGTACCAGGGGACGAAAACTGACACATATTGGGACACGTCTCCCGATCACACGGTTGATCATACTCTGGGTTCCACATGCATGTTTTAGCTGAAGGAAGAATACCTTAAACCTGGAGAGTTGAGACCCGTGGAATGGGTACCATGCAATATGACTTCAAAAGGTCTTCATTTGCTCACCGAACTTCTCCAATCCTATCACTGCTGCGTTTATGCCCCTGTACACACGCTTGATTCTCTTTCGGAGACATAGCAATCCATAGGTTTTAAGATACTTCCTAGTCAGGTACACTCTTAGGCATTTAATATGGGGTGTTGAGTCCATTTCGTTGAGCAAGGAGTAGCTCTTGTCTATTCCATATTTGGCTTAAGGAACTTTATCTGTGCTCATTTCAATCTCTGGTTTTATGCAGCACCCCAACTCACCTTTCCCCTTAAGCAAGCATAAGTTGGGTTTCTAAATTGGAGACCCTGTTCTGTTTTGGAATTCAGTTCCTGTGTAGCCAAGGTTACATTCCGTGTATTAGTGATATCTTATGATGTTTCTTTTTCTGTGTGACTTATTTCAGTTAGAATCATCATACCTGAATCCACTCATTATGCTGCTACAGGCCTGATGACATAGATTTCATTGCTGAGTGATACTGCATTTTACGTAAGTACCACAACTTCTTTATCCATTTTTCACTTTCCGTGATATTGAACTTGTACCTTAAACCAGGTTGTTGTAAACAGAGTTGTCCCAACCTTTGGGGTGGCTGTGTCTTTTTGATTTTAATTTCCCTAAGCTATAGGACCATAAGTGGAAGTGCCCTAGGCTCTGTTGCTTTGTTTTTTAGATGTTTCAGGAAACACCATACACTTCTCCCGAGTGGCTGTTGGCAATTTACATCCCGCCCATCAGCATAACAAGGCTCCCAGTTCTCCATGGCCTGTCCTGCCTTTCTGGATTTTACACTCTTTTCAGATGGCCCTTTTGACCGGGGGGAAGTGAGACTTCATTGTAGTGCAGATTTCCTTTGCAAGCTTGCTTGGTTGGCCAAAAAGGGCGTATGCGTTTTTTCCTGAATATATTCAGGAAAAAACGCATACGCCCTTTTTGGCCAAGTGCATCATTGTGGACGTTCTGCCTCTTTTCCTATGCTTTAAATGCAATTCCAGTCTACCTCCTGAAATCGGTTTCCTGCAATTCTGCCCCGCTTTCAAGTCCTCTTGGCAGCCTTACTTCAGTATATTTTTGGACGATAGCTGTCATTTATAACTCTGCAGGTTTGTGAATTACAGTGCCCCTGAGCTCCTTTCTTCAACTCGCTTTCGCGTGAGCTGGCCGCAACACCGCAGGATGGCTTCAGGCCCTAATCTGGTTCCGGCACGGCACGCTGAGCCTTTGGTTAATTCCTCTTCCTGGTGGGAAATGAGAGTTAAATTTGCCCGTCCAGACACCTCCATCTAGTCTCTCATTGGTTCTCCCTATTCCTGTTCATCTTCCGCAGAAATTGCAAACTGGGCCAAACAGGAGGTTAAAGGCGCTGACTCTCCAAGTCGGGAGAGTGTTAGTAAAGCGTCTGGAATGTTGCACCCGAGTACCAGGGGACGAAAACTGAGACATATTGGAACACGTCTCCCGATCACACGGTTGATCATACTCTGGGTTCCACATGCATGTTTTAGCTGAAGGAAGAATACGTTAAACCTGGAGAGTTGAGACCCGTGGAATGGTTACCATGCAATATGACTTCAAAGGGTCTTCATTTGCTCACCGAACTTCTCCAATCCTATCACTGCTGCGTTTATGCCCCTGTACACACGCTTGATTCTCTTTCGGAGACATAGCAATCCATAGGTTTTAAGATACTTCCTAGTCAGGTACACTCTTAGGCATTTAATATGGGGTGTTGAGTCCATTTCGTTGAGCAAGGAGTAGCTCTTGTCTATTCCATATTTGGCTTAAGGAACTTTATCTGTGCTCATTTCAATCTCTGGTTTTATGCAGCACCCCAACTCACCTTTCCCCTTAAGCAAGCATAAGTTGGTTTTCTAAATTTGAGACCCTGTTCTGTTTTGGAATTCAGTTCCTGTGTAGCGAAGTTTACATTCCATGTATTAGTGATATCTTATGATGTTTCTTTTTCTGTGTGACTTATTTCAGTTAGAATCATCATACCTGAATCCACTCATTATGCTGCTACGGGCCTGATGACATAGATTTCATTGCTGAGTGATACTGCATTGTACGTAAGTACCACAACTTCTTTATCCATTTTTCACTTTTTGCGATATTGAACTTGTACCGTAAATCAGGTTCTTGTAAACAGAGCCGTCCCAAACTTTGGGGTGGCTGTGTCTTTTTGATTTTAATTTCCCTAAGCTATAGGACCATAAGTGGAAGTGCCCTAGGCTCTGTTGCTTTGTTTTTTAGATGTTTCAGGAAACACCATACACTTCTCCCGAGTGGCTGTTGGCAATTTACATCCCGCCCATCAGCATAACAAGGCTCCCAGTTCTCCATGGCCTGTCCTGCCTTTCTGGATTTTACACTTTTTTCAGATGGCCCTTTTGACCAGGGGGAAGTGAGACTTCATTGTAGTGCAGATTTCCTTTGCAAGCTTGCTTGGTTGGCCAAAAAGGGCGTATGCGTTTTTTGCTGAATATATTCAGGAAAAAACGCATACGCCCTTTTTGGCCAAGTGCATCATTGTGGACGTTCTGCCTCTTTTCCTATGCTTTCAATGCAATTCCAGTCTACCTCCTGAAATCGGTTTCCTGCAATTCTGCCCCGCTTTCAAGTCCTCTTGGCAGCCTTACTTCAGTATATTTTTGGACGATAGCTGTCATTTATAACTCTGCAGGTTTGTGAATTACAGTGCCCCTGAGCTCCTTTCTTCAACTCGCTTTCTCGTGAGCTGGCCGCAACACCGCATGTTGGCTTCAGGTCCTAATCTGGTTCCAGCACGGCACGCTGAGCCTTTGGTTAATTCCTCTTCCTGGTGGGAAATGAGAGTTAAATTTGCCCGTCCAGACACCTCCAGCTAGTCTCTCATTGGTTCTCCCTATTCCTGTTCATCTTCCGCAGAAATTGCAAACTGGGCCAAACAGGAGGTTAAAGGCACTGACTCTCCAAGTCGGGAGAGTGTTAGTAAAGCGTCTGGAATGTTGCACCCGAGTACCAGGGGACGAAAACTGACACATATTGGAACACGTCTCCCGATCACACGGTTGATCATACTCTGGGTTCCACATGCATGTTTTAGCTGAAGGAAGAATACCTTAAACCTGGAGAGTTGAGACCCGTGGAATGGGTACCATGCAATATGACTTCAAAGGGTCTTCATTTGCTCACCGAACTTCTCCAATCCTATCACTGCTGCGTTTATGCCCCTGTACACACGCTTGATTCTCTTTCGGAGACATAGCAATCCATAGGTTTTAAGATACTTCCTAGTCAGGTACACTCTTAGGCATTTAATATGGGGTGTTGAGTCCATTTCGTTGAGCAAGGAGTAGCTCTTGTCTATTCCATATTTGGCTTAAGGAACTTTATCTGTGCTCATTTCAATCTCTGGTTTTATGCAGCACCCCAACTCACCTTTCCCCTTAAGCAAGCATAAGTTGGGTTTCTAAATTGGAGACCCTGTTCTGTTTTGGAATTCAGTTCCTGTGTAGCCAAGGTTACATTCCGTGTATTAGTGATATCTTATGATGTTTCTTTTTCTGTGTGACTTATTTCAGTTAGAATCATCATACCTGAATCCACTCATTATGCTGCTACGGGCCTGATGACATAGATTTCATTGCTGAGTGATACTGCATTGTACGTAAGTACCACAACTTCTTTATCCATTTTTCACTTTCCGCGATATTGAACTTGTACCTTAAACCAGGTTGTTGTAAACAGAGTTGTCCCAACCTTTGGGGTGGCTGTGTCTTTTTGATTTTAATTTCCCTAAACTATAGGACCATAAGTGGAAGTGCCCTAGGCTCTGTTGCTTTGTTTTTTAGATGTTTCAGGAAACACCATACACTTCTCCCGAGTGGCTGTTGGCAATTTACATCCCGCCCATCAGCATAACAAGGCTCCCAGTTCTCCATGGCCTGTCCTGCCTTTCTGGATTTACACTTTATTCAGATGGCCCTTTTGACCGGGGGGAAGTGAGACTTCATTGTAGTGCAGATTTCCTTTGCAAGCTTGCTTGGTTGGCCAAAAAGGGCGTATGCGTTTTTTCCTGAATATATTCAGGAAAAAACGCATACGCCCTTTTTGGCCAAGTGCATCATTGTGGACGTTCTGCCTCTTTTCCTATGCTTTAAATGCAATTCCAGTCTACCTCCTGAAATCGGTTTCCTGCAATTCTGCCCCGCTTTCAAGTCCTCTTGGCAGCCTTACTTCAGTATATTTTTGGACGATAGCTGTCATTTATAACTCTGCAGGTTTGTGAATTACAGTGCCCCTGAGCTCCTTTCTTCAACTCGCTTTCGCGTGAGCTGGCCGCAACACCGCAGGATGGCTTCAGGCCCTAATCTGGTTCCGGCACGGCACGCTGAGCCTTTGGTTAATTCCTCTTCCTGGTGGGAAATGAGAGTTAAATTTGCCCGTCCAGACACCTCCATCTAGTCTCTCATTGGTTCTCCCTATTCCTGTTCATCTTCCGCAGAAATTGCAAACTGGGCCAAACAGGAGGTTAAAGGCACTGACTCTCCAAGTCGGGAGAGTGTTAGGAAAGCGTCTGGAATGTTGCACCCGAGTACCAGGGGACGAAAACTGAGACATATTGGAACACGTCTCCCGATCACACGGTTGATCATACTCTGGGTTCCACATGCATGTTTTAGCTGAAGGAAGAATACCTTAAACCTGGAGAGTTGAGACCCGTGGAATGGGTACCATGCAATATGACTTCAAAGGGTCTTCATTTGCTCACCGAACTTCTCCAATCCTATCACTGCTGCGTTTATGCCCCTGTACACACGCTTGATTCTCTTTCGGAGACATAGCAATCCATAGGTTTTAAGATACTTCCTAGTCAGGTACACTCTTAGGCATTTAATATGGGGTGTTGAGTCCATTTCGTTGAGCAAGGAGTAGCTCTTGTCTATTCCATATTTGGCTTAAGGAACTTTATCTGTGCTCATTTCAATCTCTGGTTTTATGCAGCACCCCAACTCACCTTTCCCCTTAAGCAAGCATAAGTTGGGTTTCTAAATTGGAGACCCTGTTCTGTTTTGGAATTCAGTTCCTGTGTAGCCAAGGTTACATTCCGTGTATTAGTGATATCTTATGATGTTTCTTTTTCTGTGTGACTTATTTCAGTTAGAATCATCATACCTGAATCCACTCATTATGCTGCTACGGGCCTGATGACATAGATTTCATTGCTGAGTGATACTGCATTGTACGTAAGTACCACAACTTCTTTATCCATTTTTCACTTTCTGCGATATTGAACTTGTACCGTAAATCAGGTTCTTGTAAACAGAGCCGTCCCAAACTTTGGGGTGGCTGTGTCTTTTTGAATTTAATTTCCCTAAGCTATAGGACCATAAGTGGAAGTGCCCTAGGCTCTGTTGCTTTGTTTTTTAGATGTTTCAGGAAACACCATACACTTCTCCCGAGTGGCTGTTGGCAATTTACATCCCGCCCATCAGCATAACAAGGCTCCCAGTTCTCCATGGCCTGTCCTGCCTTTCTGGATTTTACACTTTTTTCAGATGGCCCTTTTGACCGGGGGGAAGTGAGACTTCATTGTAGTGCAGATTTCCTTTGCAAGCTTGCTTGGTTGGCCAAAAAGGGCGTATGCGTTTTTTCCTGAATATATTCAGGAAAAAACGCATACGCCCTTTTTGGCCAAGTGCATCATTGTGGACGTTCTGCCTCTTTTCCTATGCTTTAAATGCAATTCCAGTCTACCTCCTGAAATCGGTATCCTGCAATTCTGCCGCGCTTTCAAGTCCTCTTGGCAGCCTTACTTCAGTATATTTTTGGACGATAGCTGTCATTTATAACTCTGCAGGTTTGTGAATTACAGTGCCCCTGAGCTCCTTTCTTCAACTCGCTTTCTCGTGAGCTGGCCGCATCACCGCAGGATGGCTTCAGGCCCTAATCTGGTTCCGGCACGGCACGCTGAGCCTTTGGTTAATTCCTCTTCCTGGTGGGAAATGAGAGTTAAATTTGCCCGTCCAGACACCTCCAGCTAGTCTGTCATTGGTTCTGCCTATTCCTGTTCATCTTCCGCAGAAATTGCAAACTGGGCCAAACAGGAGGTTAAAGGCACTGACTCTCCAAGTCGGGAGAGTGTTAGTAAAGCGTCTGGAATGTTGCACCCGAGTACCAGGGGACGAAAACTGACACATATTGGAACACGTCTCCCGATCACACGGTTGATCATACTCTGGGTTCCACATGCATGTTTTAGCTGAAGGAAGAATACCTTAAACCTGGAGAGTTGAGACCCGTGGAATGTGTACCATGCAATATGACTTCTAAGGGTCTTCATTTGCTCACCGAACCTCTACAGTCCTATCACTGCTGTGTTTGTGCCCCTGTACACACGCTTGATTCTCTTTCGGACACATAGCAATCCATAGGTTTTAAGATACTTCCTAGTCAGGTACAGTCTTAGACGTTTAATATGGGGTGTTGAGTCCATTTCGTTGAGCAAGGAGTAGCTCTTGTCTATTCCATATTTGGCTTAAGGAACTTTATCTGTGCTCATTTCAATCTCTGGTTTTATGCAGCACCCCAACTCACCTTTCCCCTTAAGCAAGCGTAAGTTGGGTTTCTAAATTTGAGACCCTGTTCTGTTTTGGAATTCAGTTCCTGTGTAGCCAAGGTTACATTCCGTGTATTAGTGATATCTTATGATGTTTCTTTTTCTGTGTGACTTATTTCAGTTAGAATCATCATACCTGAATCCACTCATTATGCTGCTACGGGCCTGATGACATAGATTTCCTTGCTGAGTGATACTGCATTGTACGTAAGTACCACAACTTCTTTATCCATTTTTCACTTTCTGCGATATTGAACTTGTACCGTAAACCAGGTTCTTGTAAACAGAGCCGTCCCAACCGTTGGGGTGTCTGTGTCTTTTTGATTTTAATTTCCCTAAGCTATAGGACCATAAGTGGAAGTGCCCTAGGCTCTGTTGCTTTGTTTTTTAGATGTTTCAGGAAACACCATACACTTCTCCCCAGTGGCTGTTGGCAATTTACATCCCACCCATCAGCATAACAAGGCTCCCAGTTCTCCATGGCCTGTCCTGCCTTTCTGGATTTTACACTTTTTTCAGATGGCCCTTTTGACCAGGGGGAAGTGAGACTTCATTGTAGTGCAGATTTCCTTTGCAAGCTTGCTTGGTTGGCCAAAAAGGGCGTATGCGTTTTTTCCTGAATATATTCAGGAAAAAACGCATACACGCTTTTTGGCCAAGTGCATCATTGTGGACGTTCTGCCTCTTTTCCTATGCTTTAAATGCAATTCCAGTCTACCTCCTGAAATCGGTTTCCTGCAATTCTGCCCCGCTTTCAAGTCCTCTTGGCAGCCTTACTTCAGTATATTTTTGACGATAGCTATCATTTATAACTCTGCAGGTTTGTGAATTACAGTGCCCCTGAGCTCCTTTCTTCAACTCGCTTTCTCGTGAGCTGGCCGCAACACTGCAGGATTGCTTCAGGCCCTAATCTGGTTCCGGCACGGCATGCTGAGCCTTTGGTTAATTCCTCTTCCTGGTGGGAAATGAGAGTTAAATTTGCCCATGCAGACACCTCCAGCTAGTCTGTCATTGGTTCTCCCTATTCCTGTTCATCTTCCGCAGAAATTGCAAACTGGGCCAAACAGGAGGTTAAAGGCACTGACTCTCCAAGTCGGGAGAGTGTTAGTAAAGCGTCTGGAATGTTGCACCCGAGTACCAGGGGACGAAAACTGACACATATTGGAACACGTCTCCCGATCACACGGTTGATCATACTCTGGGTTCCACATGCATGTTTTAGCTGAAGGAAGAATACCTTAAACCTGGAGAGTTGAGACCCGTGGAATGGGTACCATGCAATATGACTTCAAAGGGTCTTCATTTGCTCACCGAACCTCTCCAGTCCTATCACTGCTGCGTTTATGCCGCTGTACACACGCTTGATTCTCTTTCGGAGACATAGCAATCCATAGGTTTTAAGATAGTTCCTAGTCAGGTACATTCTTAGGCGTTTAATATGGGGTGTTGAGTCCATTTCATTGAGCAAGGAGTAGCTCTTGTCTATTCCATATTTGGCTTAAGGAACTTTATCTGTGCTCATTTCAATCTCTGGTTTTATGCAGCACCCCAACTCACCTTTCCCCTTAAGCAAGCATAAGTTGGGTTTCTAAATTGGAGGACCTGTTCTGTTTTGGAATTCAGTTCCTGTGTAGCCAAGGTTACATTCCGTGTATTAGTGATATCTTATGATGTTTCTTTTTCTGTGTGACTTATTTCAGTTAGAATCATCATACCTGAATCCACTCATTATGCTGCTACGGGCCTGATGACATAGATTTCCTTGCTGAGTGATACTGCATTGTACGTAAGTACCACAACTTCTTTATCCATTTTTCACTTTCTGCGATATTGAACTTGTACCGTAAACCAGGTTCTTGTAAACAGAGCCGTCCCAACCGTTTGGGTGTCTGTGTCTTTTTGATTTTAATTTCCCTAAGCTATAGGACCATAAGTGGAAGTGCCCTAGGCTCTGTTGCTTTGTTTTTTAGATGTTTCAGGAAACACCATACACTTCTCCCGAGTGGCTGTTGGCAATTTACATCCCGCCCATCAGCATAACAAGGCTCCCAGTTCTCCATGGCCTGTCCTGCCTTTCTGGAGTTTACACTTTTTTCAGATGGCCCTTTTGACCGGGGGGAAGTGAGACTTCATTGTAGTGCAGATTTCCTTTGCAAGCTTGCTTGGTTGGCCAAAAAGTGCGTATGCGTTTTTTCCTGAATATATTCAGGAAAAAACGCATACGCCCTTTTTGGCCAAGTGCATCATTGTGGACGTTCTGCCTCTTTTCCTATGCTTTAAATGCAATTCCAGTCTACCTCCTGAAATCGGTTTCCTGCAATTCTGCCCCACTTTCAAGTCCTCTTGGCAGCCTTACTTCAGTATATTTTTGGACGATAGCTGTCATTTATAACTCTGCAGGTTTGTGAATTACAGTGCCCCTGAGCTCCTTTCTTCAACTCGCTTTCTCGTGAGCTGGCCGCAACACCGCAAGATGGCTTCAGGCCCTAATCTGGTTCCGGCACGGCACGCTGAGCCTTTGGTTAATTCCTCTTCCTGGTGGGAAATGAGAGTTAAATTTGCCCGTCCAGACACCTCCAGCTAGTCTCTCATTGGTTCTGCCTATTCCTGTTCATCTTCCGCAGAAATTGCAAACTGGGCCAAACAGGAGGTTAAAGGCACTGACTCTCCAAGTCGGGAGAGTGTTAGTAAAGCCTCTGGAATGTTGCACCCGAGTACCAGGGGACGAAAACTGAGACATATTGGAACACGTCTCCCGATCACACGGTTGATCATACTCTGGGTTCCACATGCATGTTTTAGCTGAAGGAAGAATACCTTAAACCTGGAGAGTTGAGACCCGTGGAATGGGTACCATGCAATATGACTTCAAAGGGTCTTCATTTGCTCACCGAACCTCTCCAGTCCTATCACTGCTGTGTTTGTGCCCCTGTACACACGCTTGATTCTCTTTCGGACACATAGCAATCCATAGGTTTTAAGATATTTCCTAGTCAGGTACATTCTTAGGCGTTTAATATGGGGTGTTGAGTCCATTTCGTTGAGCAAGGAGTAGCTCTTGTCTATTCCATATTTGGCTTAAGGAACTTTATCTGTGCTCATTTCAATCTCTGGTTTTATGCAGCACCCCAACTCACCTTTCCCCTTAAGCAAGCGTAAGTTGGGTTTCTAAATTTGAGACCCTGTTCTGTTTTGGAATTCAGTTCCTGTGTAGCCAAGGTTACATTTCGTGTATTAGTGATATCTTATGATGTTTCTTTTTCTGTGTGACTTATTTCAGTTAGAATCATCATACCTGAATCCACTCATTATGCTGCTACGGGCCTGATGACATAGATTTCCTTGCTGAGTGATACTGCATTGTACGTAAGTACCACAACTTCTTTATCCATTTTTCACTTTCTGCGATATTGAACTTGTACCGTAAACCAGGTTCTTGTAAACAGAGCCGTCCCAACCGTTGGGGTGGCTGTGTCTTTTTGATTTTAATTTCCCTAAGCTATAGGACCATAAGTGGAAGTGCCCTAGACTCTGTTGCTTTGTTTTTTAGATGTTTCAGGAAACACCATACACTTCTCCCGAGTGGCTGTTGGCAATTGACATCCCGCCCATCAGCATAACAAGGCTCCCAGTTCTCCATGGCCTGTCCTGCCTTTCTGGATTTTACACTTTTTTCAGATGGCCCTTTTGACCGGGGGGAAGTGAGACTTCATTGTAGTGCAGATTTCCTTTGCAAGCTTGCTTGGTTGGCCAAAAAGGGCGTATGCGTTTTTTCCTGAATATATTCAGGAAAAAACGCATACGCCCTTTTTGGCCAAGTGCATCATTGTGGACGTTCTGCCTCTTTTCCTATGCTTTAAATGCAATTCCAGTCTACCTCCTGAAATCGGTTTCCTGCAATTCTGCCCCGCTTTCAAGTCCTCTTGGCAGCCTTACTTCAGTATATTTTTGGACGATAGCTGTCATTTATAACTCTGCAGGTTTGTGAATTACAGTGCCCCTGAGCTCCTTTCTTCAAGTCGCTTTCTCGTGAGCTGGCCGCAACACCGCAGGATTGCTTCAGGCCCTAATCTGGTTCCGGCACGGCACGCTGAGCCTTTGGTTAATTCCTCTTCCTGGTGGGAAATGAGAGTTAAATTTGCCCGTCCAGACACCTCCAGCTAGTCTCTCATTCGTTCTCCCTATTCCTGTTCATTTTCCGCAGAAATTGCAAACTGGGCCAAACAGGAGGTTAAAGGCACTGACTCTCCAAGTCGGGAGAGTGTTAGTAAAGCGTCTGGAATGTTGCACCCGAGTACCAGGGGACGAAAACTGACACATATTGGAACACGTCTCCCGATCACACGGTTGATCATACTCTGGGTTCCACATGCATGTTTTAGCTGAAGGAAGAATACCTTAAACCTGGAGAGTTGAGACCTGTGGAATGGGTACCATGCAATATGACTTCAAAGGGTCTTCATTTGCTCACCGAACCTCTCCAATCCTATCACTGCTGCGTTTATGCCCCTGTACACACGCTTGATTCTCTTTCGGAGACATAGCAATCCATAGGTTTTAAGATACTTCCTAGTCAGGTACATTCTTAGGCGTTTAATATGGGGTGTTGAGTCCATTTCGTTGAGCAAGGAGTAGCTCTTGTCTATTCCATATTTGGCTTAAGGAACTTTATCTGTGCTCATTTCAATCTCTGGTTTTATGCAGCACCCCAACTCACCTTTCCCCTTAAGCAAGCATAAGTTGGTTTTCTAAATTTGAGACCCTGTTCTGTTTTGGAATTCAGTTCCTGTGTAGCCAAGTTTACATTCCGTGTATTAGTGATATCTTATGATGTTTCTTTTTCTGTGTGACTTATTTCAGTTAGAATCATCATACCTGAATCCACTCATTATGCTGCTACGGGCCTGATGACATAGATTCTTTGCTGAGTGATACTGCATTGTACGTAAGTACCACAACTTCTTTATCCATTTTTCACTTTCTGCGATATTGAACTTGTACCGTAAACCAGGTTCTTGTAAACAGAGCCGTCCCAACCGTTGAGGTGGCTGTGTCTTTTTTATTTTAATTTCCCTAAGCTATAGGACCATAAGTGGAAGTGCCCTAGGCTCTGTTGCTTTGTTTTTTAGATGTTTCAGGAAACAGCATACACTTCTCCCGAGTGGCTGTTGGCAATTTACATCCCGCCCATCAGCATAACAAGGCTCCCAGTTCTCCATGGCCTGTCCTGCCTTTCTGGATTTTACACTTTTTTCAGATGGCCCTTTTGACCGGGGGGAAGTGAGACTTCATTGTAGTGCAGATTTCCTTTGCAAGCTTGCTTGGTTGGCCAAAAAGGGCGTATGCGTTTTTTCCTGAATATATTCAGGAAAAAACGCATACGCCCTTTTTGGCCAAGTGCATCATTGTGGACGTTCTGCCTCTTTTCCTATGCTTTAAATGCAATTCCAGTCTACCTCCTGAAATCGGTTTCCTGCAATTCTGCCCCGCTTTCAAGTCCTCTTGTCAGCCTTACTTCAGTATATTTTTGGACGATAGCTGTCATTTATAACTCTGCAGGTTTGTGAATTACAGTGCCCCTGAGCTCCTTTCTTCAACTCGCTTTCTCGTGAGCTGGCCGCAACACCGCAGGATGGCTTCAGGCCCTAATCTGGTTCCGGCACGGCACGCTGAGCCTTTGGTTAATTCCTCTTCCTGGTGGGAAATGAGAGTTAAATTTGCCCGTCCAGACACCTCCAGCTAGTCTGTCATTGGTTCTCCCTATTCCTGTTCATCTTCCGCAGAAATTGCAAACTGGGCCAAACAGGAGGTTAAAGGCACTGACTCTCCAAGTCGGGAGAGTGTTAGTAAAGCGTCTGGAATGTTGCACCCGAGTACCAGGGGACGAAAACTGAGACATATTGGAACACGTCTCCCGATCACACGGTTGATCATACTCTGGGTTCCACATGCATGTTTTAGCTGAAGGAAGAATACCTTAAACCTGGAGAGTTGAGACCGTGGAATGGGTACCATGCAATATGACTTCAAAGGGTCTTCATTTGCTCACCGAACCTCTCCAGTCCTATCACTGCTGCGTTTATGCCCCTGTACACACGCTTGATTCTCTTTTGGAGACATAGCAATCCATAGGTTTTAAGATACTTCCTAGTCAGGTACATTCTTAGGCGTTTAATATGGGGTGTTGAGTCCATTTCGTTGAGCAAGGAGTAGCTCTTGTCTATTCCATATTTGGCTTAAGGAACTTTATCTGTGCTCATTTCAATCTCTGGTTTTATGCAGCACCCCAACTCACCTTTCCCCTTAAGCAAGCATAAGTTGGGTTTCTAAATTTGAGACCCTGTTCTGTTTTGGAATTCAGTTCCTGTGTAGCCAAGGTTACATTCCGTGTATTAGTGATATCTTATGATGTTTCTTTTTCTGTGTGACTTATTTCAGTTAGAATCATCATACCTGAATCCACTCATTATGCTGCTACGGGCCTGATGACATAGATTTCATTGCTGAGTGATACTGCATTGTACGTAAGTACCACAACTTCTTTATCCATTTTTCACTTTCTGCGATATTGAACTTGTACCGTAAGCCAGGTTCTTGTAAACAGAGCCGTCCCAACCTTTGGGGTGGCTGTGTCTTTTTGATTTTAATTTCCCTAAGCTATAGGACCATAAGTGGAAGTGCCCTAGGCTCTGTTGCTTTGTTTTTTAGATGTTTCAGGAAACACCATACACTTCTCCGGAGTGGCTGTTGGCAATTTACATCCCGCCCATCAGCATAACAAGGCTCCCAGTTCTCCATGGCCTGTCCTGCCTTTCTGGATTTTACACTTTTTTCAGATGGCCCTTTTGACCGGGGGGAAGTGAGACTTCATTGTAGTGCAGATTTCCTGTGCAAGCTTGCTTGGTTGGCCAAACAGGGCGTATGCGTTTTTTCCTGAATATATTCAGGAAAAAACGCATACGCCCTTTTTGGCCAAGTGCATCATTGTGGACGTTCTGCCTCTTTTCCTATGCTTTAAATGCAATTCCAGTCTACCTCCTGAAATCGGTATCCTGCAATTCTGCCCCGCTTTCAAGTCCTCTTGGCAGCCTTACTTCAGTATATTTTTGGACGATAGCTGTCATTTATAACTCTGCAGGTTTGTGAATTACAGTGCCCCTGAGCTCCTTTCTTCAACTCGCTTTCTCGTGAGCTGGCCGCATCACCGCAGGATGGCTTCAGGCCCTAATCTGGTTCCGGCACGGCACGCTGAGCCTTTGGTTAATTCCTCTTCCTGGTGGGAAATGAGAGTTAAATTTGCCCGTCCAGACACCTCCAGCTAGTCTCTCATTGGTTCTGCCTATTCCTGTTCATCTTCCGCAGAAATTGCAAACTGGGCCAAACAGGAGGTTAAAGGCACTGACTCTCCAAGTCGGGAGAGTGTTAGTAAAGCCTCTGGAATGTTGCACCCGAGTACCAGGGGACGAAAACTGAGACATATTGGAACACGTCTCCCGATCACACGGTTGATCATACTCTGGGTTCCACATGCATGTTTTAGGTGAAGGAAGAATACCTTAAACCTGGAGAGTTGAGACCCGTGGAATGGGTACCATGCAATATGACTTCAAAGGGTCTTCATTTGCTCACCGAACCTCTCCAGTCCTATCACTGCTGTGTTTGTGCCCGTGTACACACGCTTGATTCTCTTTCGGAGACATAGCAATCCATAGGTTTTAAGATACTTCCTAGTCAGGTACATTCTTAGGCGTTTAATATGGGGTGTTGAGTCCATTTCGTTGAGCAAGGAGTAGCTCTTGTCTATTCCATATTTGGCTTAAGGAACTTTATCTGTGCTCATTTCAATCTCTGGTTTTATGCAGCACCCCAACTCACCTTTCCCCTTAAGCAAGCGTAAGTTGGGTTTCTAAATTTGAGACCCTGTTCTGTTTTGGAATTCAGTTCCTGTGTAGCCAAGGTTACATTCCGTGTATTAGTGATATCTTATGATGTTTCTTTTTCTGTGTGACTTATTTCAGTTAGAATCATCATACCTGAATCCACTCATTATGCTGCTACGGGCCTGATGACATAGATTTCCTTGCTGAGTGATACTGCATTGTACGTAAGTACCACAACTTCTTTATCCATTTTTCACTTTCTGCGATATTGAACTTGTACCGTAAACCAGGTTCTTGTAAACAGAGCCGTCCCAACCGTTGGGGTGTCTGTGTCTTTTTGATTTTAATTTCCCTAAGCTATAGGACCATAAGTGGAAGTGCCCTAGACTCTGTTGCTTTGTTTTTTAGATGTTTCAGGAAACACCATACACTTCTCCCGAGTGGCTGTTGGCAATTGACATCCCGCCCATCAGCATAACAAGGCTCCCAGTTCTCCATGGCCTGTCCTGCCTTTCTGGATTTTACACTTTTTTCAGATGGCCCTTTTGACCGGGGGGAAGTGAGACTTCATTGTAGTGCAGATTTCCTTTGCAAGCTTGCTTGGTTGGCCAAAAAGGGCGTATGCGTTTTTTCCTGAATATATTCAGGAAAAAACGCATACGCCCTTTTTGGCCAAGTGCATCATTGTGGACGTTCTGCCTCTTTCCTATGCTTTAAATGCAATTCCATTCTACCTCCTGAAATCAGTTTCCTGCAATTCTGCCCCACTTTCAAGTCCTCTTGGCAGCCTTACTTCAGTATATTTTTGGACGATAGCTGTCATTTATAACTCTGCAGGTTTGTTAATTCAAGTGCCCCTGAGCTCCTTTCTTCAACTCGCTTTCTCGTGAGCTGGCCGCAACACCGCAGGATTGCTTCAGGCCCTAATCTGGTTCCGGCACGGCACGCTGAGCCTTTGGTTAATTCCTCTTCCTGGTGGGAAATGAGAGTTAAATTTGCCCGTCCAGACACCTCCAGCTAGTCTCTCATTCGTTCTCCCTATTCCTGTTCATTTTCCGCAGAAATTGCAAACTGGGCCAAACAGGAGGTTAAAGGCACTGACTCTCCAACTCGGGAGAGTGTTAGTAAAGCGTCTGCAATGTTGCACCCGAGTACCAGGGGACGAAAACTGACACATATTGGAACACGTCTCCCGATCACACGGTTGATCATACTCTGGGTTCCACATGCATGTTTTAGCTGAAGGAAGAATACCTTAAACCTGGAGAGTTGAGACCCGTGGAATGGGTACCATGCAATATGACTTCAAAGGGTCTTCATTTGCTCACCGAACCTCTCCAGTCCTATCACTGCTGCGTTTATGCCCCTGTACACACGCTTGATTCTCTTTCGGAGACATAGCAATCCATAGGTTTTAAGATACTTCCTAGTCAGGTACATTCTTAGGCGTTTAATATGGGGTGTTGAGTCCATTTCGTTGAGCAAGGAGTAGCTCTTGTCTATTCCATATTTGGCTTAAGGAACTTTATCTGTGCTCATTTCAATCTCTGGTTTTATGCAGCACCCCAACTCACCTTTCCCCTTAAGCAAGCATAAGTTGGTTTTCTAAATTTGAGACCCTGTTCTGTTTTGGAATTCAGTTCCTGTGTAGCCAAGTTTACATTCCGTGTATTAGTGATATCTTATGATGTTTCTTTTTCTGTGTGACTTATTTCAGTTAGAATCATCATACCTGAATCCACTCATTATGCTGCTACGGGCCTGATGACATAGATTCTTTGCTGAGTGATACTGCATTGTACGTAAGTACCACAACTTCTTTATCCATTTTTCACTTTCTGCGATATTGAACTTGTACCGTAAACCAGGTTCTTGTAAACAGAGCCGTCCCAACCGTTGAGGTGGCTGTGTCTTTTTGATTTTAATTTCCCTAAGCTATAGGACCATAAGTGGAAGTGCCCTAGGCTCTGTTGCTTTGTTTTTTAGATGTTTCAGGAAACAGCATACACTTCTCCCGAGTGGCTGTTGGCAATTTACATCCCGCCCATCAGCATAACAAGGCTCCCAGTTCTCCATGGCCTGTCCTGCCTTTCTGGATTTTACACTTTTTTCAGATGGCCCTTTTGACCGGGGGGAAGTGAGACTTCATTGTAGTGCAGATTTCCTTTGCAAGCTTGCTTGGTTGGCCAAAAAGGGCGTATGCGTTTTTTCCTGAATATATTCAGGAAAAAACGCATACGCCCTTTTTGGCCAAGTGCATCATTGTGGACGTTCTGCCTCTTTTCCTATGCTTTAAATGCAATTCCAGTCTACCTCCTGAAATCGGTTTCCTGCAATTCTGCCCCGCTTTCAAGTCCTCTTGGCAGCCTTACTTCAGTATATTTTTGGACGATAGCTGTCATTTATAACTCTGCAGGTTTGTGAATTACAGTGCCCCTGAGCTCCTTTCTTCAACTCGCTTTCTCGTGAGCTGGCCGCAACACCGCAGGATGGCTTCAGGCCCTAATCTGGTTCCGGCACGGCACGCTGAGCCTTTGGTTAATTCCTCTTCCTGGTGGGAAATGAGAGTTAAATTTGCCCGTCCAGACACCTCCAGCTAGTCTGTCATTGGTTCTCCCTATTCCTGTTCATCTTCCGCAGAAATTGCAAACTGGGCAAAACAGGAGGTTAAAGGCACTGACTCTCCAAGTCGGGAGAGTGTTAGTAAAGCGTCTGGAATGTTGCA
The DNA here is from genome assembly GCF_949774975.1 of Lagenorhynchus albirostris. Classification (NCBI taxonomy): domain Eukaryota; kingdom Metazoa; phylum Chordata; class Mammalia; order Artiodactyla; family Delphinidae; genus Lagenorhynchus; species Lagenorhynchus albirostris. The sequence goes on from NW_026783368.1 coordinate 34,852, forward strand.
CCCGAGTACCAGGGGACGAAAACTGAGACATATTTGAACACGTCTCCCGATCACACGGTTGATCATACTCTGGGTTCCACATGCATGTTTTAGCTGAAGGAAGAATACCTTAAACCTGGAGAGTTGAGACCCGTGGAATGGGTACCATGCAATATGACTTCAAAGGGTCTTCATTTGCTCACCGAACCTCTCCAGTCCTATCACTGCTGCGTTAATGCCCCTGTACACACGCTTGATTCTCTTTCGGAGACATAGCAATCCATAGGTTTTAAGATACTTCCTAGTCAGGTACATTCTTAGGCATTTAATATGGGGTGTTGAGTCCATTTCGTTGAGCAAGGAGTAGCTCTTGTCTATTCCATATTTGGCTTAAGGAACTTTATCTGTGCTCATTTCAATCTCTGGTTTTATGCAGCACCCCAACTCACCTTTCCCCTTAAGCAAGCATAAGTTGGGTTTCTAAATTTGAGACCCTGTTCTGTTTTGGAATTCAGTTCCTGTGTAGCCAAGTTTACATTCCGTGTATTAGTGATATCTTATGATGTTTCTTTTTCTGTGTGACTTATTTCAGTTAGAATCATCATACCTGAATCCACTCATTATGCTGCTACGGGCCTGATGACATAGATTCTTTGCTGAGTGATACTGCATTGTACGTAAGTACCACAACTTCTTTATCCATTTTTCACTTTCTGCGATATTGAACTTGTACCGTAAACCAGGTTCTTGTAAACAGAGCCGTCCCAACCGTTGAGGTGGCTGTGTCTTTTTGATTTTAATTTCCCTAAGCTATAGGACCATAAGTGGAAGTGCCCTAGGCTCTGTTGCTTTGTTTTTTAGATGTTTCAGGAAACAGCATACACTTCTCCCGAGTGGCTGTTGGCAATTTACATCCCGCCCATCAGCATAACAAGGCTCCCAGTTCTCCATGGCCTGTCCTGCCTTTCTGGATTTTACACTTTTTTCAGATGGCCCTTTTGACCGGGGGGAAGTGAGACTTCATTGTAGTGCAGATTTCCTTTGCAAGCTTGCTTGGTTGGCCAAAAAGGGCGTATGCGTTTTTTCCTGAATATATTCAGGAAAAAACGCATACGCCCTTTTTGGCCAAGTGCATCATTGTGGACGTTCTGCCTCTTTTCCTATGCTTTAAATGCAATTCCAGTCTACCTCCTGAAATCGGTTTCCTGCAATTCTGCCCCGCTTTCAAGTCCTCTTGGCAGCCTTACTTCAGTATATTTTTGGACGATAGCTGTCATTTATAACTCTGCAGGTTTGTGAATTACAGTGCCCCTGAGCTCCTTTCTTCAACTCGCTTTCTCGTGAGCTGGCCGCATCACCGCAGGATGGCTTCAGGCCCTAATCTGGTTCCGGCACGGCACGCTGAGCCTTTGGTTAATTCCTCTTCCTGGTGGGAAATGAGAGTTAAATTTGCCCGTCCAGACACCTCCAGCTAGTCTCTCATTGGTTCTGCCTATTCCTGTTCATCTTCCGCAGAAATTGCAAACTGGGCCAAACAGGAGGTTAAAGGCACTGACTCTCCAAGTCGGGAGAGTGTTAGTAAAGCCTCTGGAATGTTGCACCCAAGTACCAGGGGACGAAAACTGAGACATATTGGAACACGTCTCCCGATCACACGGTTGATCATACTCTGGGTTCCACATGCATGTTTTAGGTGAAGGAAGAATACCTTAAACCTGGAGAGTTGAGACCCGTGGAATGGGTACCATGCAATATGACTTCAAAGGGTCTTCATTTGCTCACCGAACCTCTCCAGTCCTATCACTGCTGTGTTTGTGCCCGTGTACACACGCTTGATTCTCTTTCGGAGACATAGCAATCCATAGGTTTTAAGATACTTCCTAGTCAGGTACATTCTTAGGCGTTTAATATGGGGTGTTGAGTCCATTTCGTTGAGCAAGGAGTAGCTCTTGTCTATTCCATATTTGGCTTAAGGAACTTTATCTGTGCTCATTTCAATCTCTGGTTTTATGCAGCACCCCAACTCACCTTTCCCCTTAAGCAAGCGTAAGTTGGGTTTCTAAATTTGAGACCCTGTTCTGTTTTGGAATTCAGTTCCTGTGTAGCCAAGGTTACATTCCGTGTATTAGTGATATCTTATGATGTTTCTTTTTCTGTGTGACTTATTTCAGTTAGAATCATCATACCTGAATCCACTCATTATGCTGCTACGGGCCTGATGACATAGATTTCCTTGCTGAGTGATACTGCATTGTACGTAAGTACCACAATTTCTTTATCCATTTTTCACTTTCTGCGATATTGAACTTGTACCGTAAACCAGGTTCTTGTAAACAGAGCCGTCCCAACCGTTGGGGTGTCTGTGTCTTTTTGATTTTAATTTCCCTAAGCTATAGGACCATAAGTGGAAGTGCCCTAGACTCTGTTGCTTTGTTTTTTAGATGTTTCAGGAAACACCATACACTTCTCCCGAGTGGCTGTTGGCAATTGACATCCCGCCCATCAGCATAACAAGGCTCCCAGTTCTCCATGGCCTGTCCTGCCTTTCTGGATTTTACACTTTTTTCAGATGGCCCTTTTGACCGGGGGGAAGTGAGACTTCATTGTAGTGCAGATTTCCTTTGCAAGCTTGCTTGGTTGGCCAAAAAGGGCGTATGCGTTTTTTCCTGAATATATTCAGGAAAAAACGCATACGCCCTTTTTGGCCAAGTGCATCATTGTGGACGTTCTGCCTCTTTCCTATGCTTTAAATGCAATTCCATTCTACCTCCTGAAATCAGTTTCCTGCAATTCTGCCCCACTTTCAAGTCCTCTTGGCAGCCTTACTTCAGTATATTTTTGGACGATAGCTGTCATTTATAACTCTGCAGGTTTGTTAATTCAAGTGCCCCTGAGCTCCTTTCTTCAACTCGCTTTCTCGTGAGCTGGCCGCAACACCGCAGGATTGCTTCAGGCCCTAATCTGGTTCCGGCACGGCACGCTGAGCCTTTGGTTAATTCCTCTTCCTGGTGGGAAATGAGAGTTAAATTTGCCCGTCCAGACACCTCCAGCTAGTCTCTCATTCGTTCTCCCTATTCCTGTTCATTTTCCGCAGAAATTGCAAACTGGGCCAAACAGGAGGTTAAAGGCACTGACTCTCCAACTCGGGAGAGTGTTAGTAAAGCGTCTGCAATGTTGCACCCGAGTACCAGGGGACGAAAACTGACACATATTGGAACACGTCTCCCGATCACACGGTTGATCATACTCTGGGTTCCACATGCATGTTTTAGCTGAAGGAAGAATACCTTAAACCTGGAGAGTTGAGACCCGTGGAATGGGTACCATGCAATATGACTTCAAAGGGTCTTCATTTGCTCACCGAACCTCTCCAGTCCTATCACTGCTGCGTTTATGCCCCTGTACACACGCTTGATTCTCTTTCGGAGACATAGCAATCCATAGGTTTTAAGATACTTCCTAGTCAGGTACATTCTTAGGCGTTTAATATGGGGTGTTGAGTCCATTTCGTTGAGCAAGGAGTAGCTCTTGTCTATTCCATATTTGGCTTAAGGAACTTTATCTGTGCTCATTTCAATCTCTGGTTTTATGCAGCACCCCAACTCACCTTTCCCCTTAAGCAAGCATAAGTTGGTTTTCTAAATTTGAGACCCTGTTCTGTTTTGGAATTCAGTTCCTGTGTAGCCAAGTTTACATTCCGTGTATTAGTGATATCTTATGATGTTTCTTTTTCTGTGTGACTTATTTCAGTTAGAATCATCATACCTGAATCCACTCATTATGCTGCTACGGGCCTGATGACATAGATTCTTTGCTGAGTGATACTGCATTGTACGTAAGTACCACAACTTCTTTATCCATTTTTCACTTTCTGCGATATTGAACTTGTACCGTAAACCAGGTTCTTGTAAACAGAGCCGTCCCAACCGTTGAGGTGGCTGTGTCTTTTTGATTTTAATTTCCCTAAGCTATAGGACCATAAGTGGAAGTGCCCTAGGCTCTGTTGCTTTGTTTTTTAGATGTTTCAGGAAACAGCATACACTTCTCCCGAGTGGCTGTTGGCAATTTACATCCCGCCCATCAGCATAACAAGGCTCCCAGTTCTCCATGGCCTGTCCTGCCTTTCTGGATTTTACACTTTTTTCAGATGGCCCTTTTGACCGGGGGGAAGTGAGACTTCATTGTAGTGCAGATTTCCTTTGCAAGCTTGCTTGGTTGGCCAAAAAGGGCGTATGCGTTTTTTCCTGAATATATTCAGGAAAAAACGCATACGCCCTTTTTGGCCAAGTGCATCATTGTGGACGTTCTGCCTCTTTTCCTATGCTTTAAATGCAATTCCAGTCTACCTCCTGAAATCGGTTTCCTGCAATTCTGCCCCGCTTTCAAGTCCTCTTGGCAGCCTTACTTCAGTATATTTTTGGACGATAGCTGTCATTTATAACTCTGCAGGTTTGTGAATTACAGTGCCCCTGAGCTCCTTTCTTCAACTCGCTTTCTCGTGAGCTGGCCGCAACACCGCAGGATGGCTTCAGGCCCTAATCTGCTTCCGGCACGGCACGCTGAGCCTTTGGTTAATTCCTCTTCCTGGTGGGAAATGAGAGTTAAATTTGCCCGTCCAGACACCTCCAGCTAGTCTGTCATTGGTTCTCCCTATTCCTGTTCATCTTCCGCAGAAATTGCAAACTGGGCAAAACAGGAGGTTAAAGGCACTGACTCTCCAAGTCGGGAGAGTGTTAGTAAAGCGTCTGGAATGTTGCACCCGAGTACCAGGGGACGAAAACTGAGACATATTTGAACACGTCTCCCGATCACACGGTTGATCATACTCTGGGTTCCACATGCATGTTTTAGCTGAAGGAAGAATACCTTAAACCTGGAGAGTTGAGACCCGTGGAATGGGTACCATGCAATATGACTTCAAAGGGTCTTCATTTGCTCACCGAACCTCTCCAGTCCTATCACTGCTGCGTTAATGCCCCTGTACACACGCTTGATTCTCTTTCGGAGACATAGCAATCCATAGGTTTTAAGATACTTCCTAGTCAGGTACATTCTTAGGCATTTAATATGGGGTGTTGAGTCCATTTCGTTGAGCAAGGAGTAGCTCTTGTCTATTCCATATTTGGCTTAAGGAACTTTATCTGTGCTCATTTCAATCTCTGGTTTTATGCAGCACCCCAACTCACCTTTCCCCTTAAGCAAGCATAAGTTGGGTTTCTAAATTTGAGACCCTGTTCTGTTTTGGAATTCAGTTCCTGTGTAGCCAAGTTTACATTCCGTGTATTAGTGATATCTTATGATGTTTCTTTTTCTGTGTGACTTATTTCAGTTAGAATCATCATACCTGAATCCACTCATTATGCTGCTACGGGCCTGATGACATAGATTCTTTGCTGAGTGATACTGCATTGTACGTAAGTACCACAACTTCTTTATCCATTTTTCACTTTCTGCGATATTGAACTTGTACCGTAAACCAGGTTCTTGTAAACAGAGCCGTCCCAACCGTTGAGGTGGCTGTGTCTTTTTGATTTTAATTTCCCTAAGCTATAGGACCATAAGTGGAAGTGCCCTAGGCTCTGTTGCTTTGTTTTTTAGATGTTTCAGGAAACAGCATACACTTCTCCCGAGTGGCTGTTGGCAATTTACATCCCGCCCATCAGCATAACAAGGCTCCCAGTTCTCCATGGCCTGTCCTGCCTTTCTGGATTTTACACTTTTTTCAGATGGCCCTTTTGACCGGGGGGAAGTGAGACTTCATTGTAGTGCAGATTTCCTTTGCAAGCTTGCTTGGTTGGCCAAAAAGGGCGTATGCGTTTTTTCCTGAATATATTCAGGAAAAAACGCATACGCCCTTTTTGGCCAAGTGCATCATTGTGGACGTTCTGCCTCTTTTCCTATGCTTTAAATGCAATTCCAGTCTACCTCCTGAAATCGGTTTCCTGCAATTCTGCCCCGCTTTCAAGTCCTCTTGGCAGCCTTACTTCAGTATATTTTTGGACGATAGCTGTCATTTATAACTCTGCAGGTTTGTGAATTACAGTGCCCCTGAGCTCCTTTCTTCAACTCGCTTTCTCGTGAGCTGGCCGCAACACCGCAGGATGGCTTCAGGCCCTAATCTGCTTCCGGCACGGCACGCTGAGCCTTTGGTTAATTCCTCTTCCTGGTGGGAAATGAGAGTTAAATTTGCCCGTCCAGACACCTCCAGCTAGTCTGTCATTGGTTCTCCCTATTCCTGTTCATCTTCCGCAGAAATTGCAAACTGGGCAAAACAGGAGGTTAAAGGCACTGACTCTCCAAGTCGGGAGAGTGTTAGTAAAGCGTCTGGAATGTTGCACCCGAGTACCAGGGGACGAAAACTGAGACATATTTGAACACGTCTCCCGATCACACGGTTGATCATACTCTGGGTTCCACATGCATGTTTTAGCTGAAGGAAGAATACCTTAAACCTGGAGAGTTGAGACCCGTGGAATGGGTACCATGCAATATGACTTCAAAGGGTCTTCATTTGCTCACCGAACCTCTCCAGTCCTATCACTGCTGCGTTAATGCCCCTGTACACACGCTTGATTCTCTTTCGGAGACATAGCAATCCATAGGTTTTAAGATACTTCCTAGTCAGGTACATTCTTAGGCATTTAATATGGGGTGTTGAGTCCATTTCGTTGAGCAAGGAGTAGCTCTTGTCTATTCCATATTTGGCTTAAGGAACTTTATCTGTGCTCATTTCAATCTCTGGTTTTATGCAGCACCCCAACTCACCTTTCCCCTTAAGCAAGCATAAGTTGGGTTTCTAAATTTGAGACCCTGTTCTGTTTTGGAATTCAGTTCCTGTGTAGCCAAGTTTACATTCCGTGTATTAGTGATATCTTATGATGTTTCTTTTTCTGTGTGACTTATTTCAGTTAGAATCATCATACCTGAATCCACTCATTATGCTGCTACGGGCCTGATGACATAGATTCTTTGCTGAGTGATACTGCATTGTACGTAAGTACCACAACTTCTTTATCCATTTTTCACTTTCTGCGATATTGAACTTGTACCGTAAACCAGGTTCTTGTAAACAGAGCCGTCCCAACCGTTGGGGTGGCTGTGTCTTTTTGATTTTAATTTCCCTAAGCTATAGGACCATAAGTGGAAGTGCCCTAGGCTCTGTTGCTTTGTTTTTTAGATGTTTCAGGAAACACCATACACTTCTCCCGAGTGGCTGTTGGCAATTTACATCCCGCCCATCAGCATAACAAGGCTCCCAGTTCTCCATGGCCTGTCCTGCCTTTCTGGATTTTACACTTTTTTCAGATGGCCCTTTTGACCGGGGGGAAGTGAGACTTCATTGTAGTGCAGATTTCCTTTGCAAGCTTGCTTGGTTGGCCAAAAAGGGCGTATGCGTTTTTTCCTGAATATATTCAGGAAAAAACGCATACGCCCTTTTTGGCCAAGTGCATCATTGTGGACGTTCTGCCTCTTTTCCTATGCTTTAAATGCAATTCCAGTCTACCTCCTGAAATCGGTTTCCTGCAATTCTGCCCCGCTTTCAAGTCCTCTTGGCAGCCTTACTTCAGTATATTTTTGGACGATAGCTGTCATTTATAACTCTGCAGGTTTGTGAATTACAGTGCCCCTGAGCTCCTTTCTTCAACTCGCTTTCTCGTGAGCTGGCCGCAACACCGCAGGATGGCTTCAGGCCCTAATCTGCTTCCGGCACGGCACGCTGAGCCTTTGGTTAATTCCTCTTCCTGGTGGGAAATGAGAGTTAACTTTGCCCGTCCAGACACCTCCAGCTAGTCTGTCATTGGTTCTCCCTATTCCTGTTCATCTTCCGCAGAAATTGCAAACTGGGCCAAACAGGAGGTTAAAGGCACTGACTCTCCAAGTCGGGAGAGTGTTAGTAAAGCGTCTGGAATGTTGCACCCGAGTACCAGGGGACGAAAACTGAGACATATTGGAACACGTCTCCCGATCACACGGTTGATCATACTCTGGGTTCCACATGCATGTTTTAGCTGAAGGAAGAATACCTTAAACCTGGAGAGTTGAGACCCGTGGAATGGGTACCATGCAATATGACTTCAAAGGGTCTTCATTTGCTCACCGAACCTCTCCAGTCCTATCACTGCTGCGTTTATGCCCCTGTACACACGCTTGATTCTCTTTCGGAGACATAGCAATCCATAGGTTTTAAGATACTTCCTAGTCAGGTACATTCTTAGGCGTTTAATATGGGGTGTTGAGTCCATTTCGTTGAGCAAGGAGTAGCTCTTGTCTATTCCATATTTGGCTTAAGGAACTTTATCTGTGCTCATTTCAATCTCTGGTTTTATGCAGCACCCCAACTCACCTTTCCCCTTAAGCAAGCATAAGTTGGGTTTCTAAATTTGAGACCCTGTTCTGTTTTGGAATTCAGTTCCTGTGTAGCCAAGGTTACATTCCGTGTATTAGTGATATCTTATGATGTTTCTTTTTCTGTGTGACTTATTTCAGTTAGAATCATCATACCTGAATCCACTCATTATGCTGCTACGGGCCTGATGACATAGATTTCATTGCTGAGTGATGCTGCATTGTACGTAAGTACCACAACTTCTTTATCCATTTTTCATTTTCTGCGATATTGAACTTGTACCGTAAACCAGGTTCTTGTAAACAGAGCCGTCCCAACCGTTGGGGTGTCTGTGTCTTTTTGATTTTAATTTCCCTAAGCTATAGGACCATATGTGGAAGTGCCCTAGGCTCTGTTGCTTTGTTTTTTAGATGTTTCAGGAAACACCATACACTTCTCCCGAGTGGCTGTTGGCAATTTACATCCCGCCCATCAGCATAACAAGGCTCCCAGTTCTCCATGGCCTGTCCTGCCTTTCTGGATTTTACACTTTTTTCAGATGGCCCTTTTGACCGGGGGGAAGTGAGACTTCATTGTAGTGCAGATTTCCTTTGCAAGCTTGCTTGGTTGGCCAAAAAGGGCGTATGCGTTTTTTCCTGAATATATTCAGGAAAAAACGCATACGCCCTTTTTGGCCAAGTGCATCATTGTGGACGTTCTGCCTCTTTTCCTATGCTTTAAATGCAATTCCAGTCTACCTCCTGAAATCGGTTTCCTGCAATTCTGCCCCGCTTTCAAGTCCTCTTGGCAGCCTTACTTCAGTATATTTTTGGACGATAGCTGTCATTTATAACTCTGCAGGTTTGTGAATTACAGTGCCCCTGAGCTCCTTTCTTCAACTCGCTTTCTCGTGAGCTGGCCGCAACACCGCAGGATGGCTTCAGGCCCTAATCTGGTTCCGGCACGGCACGCTGAGCCTTTGGTTAATTCCTCTTCCTGGTGGGAAATGAGAGTTAAATTTGCCCGTCCAGACACCTCCAGCTAGTCTGTCATTGGTTCTCCCTATTCCTGTTCATCTTCCGCAGAAATTGCAAACTGGGCCAAACAGGAGGTTAAAGGCGCTGACTCTCCAAGTCGGGAGAGTGTTAGTAAAGCGTCTGGAATGTTGCACCCGAGTACCAGGGGACGAAAACTGACACATATTGGAACACGTCTCCCGATCACACGGTTGATCATACTCTGGGTTCCACATGCATGTTTTAGCTGAAGGAAGAATACCTTAAACCTGGAGAGTTGAGACCCGTGGAATGGGTACCATGCAATATGACTTCAAAGGGTCTTCATTTGCTCACCGAACCTCTCCAGTCCTATCACTGCTGCGTTTATGCCCCTGTACACACGCTTGATTCTCTTTCGGAGACATAGCAATCCATAGGTTTTAAGATACTTCCTAGTCAGGTACACTCTTAGGCATTTAATATGGGGTGTTGAGTCCATTTCGTTGAGCAAGGACTAGCTCTTGTCTATTCCATATTTGGCTTAAGGAACTTTATCTGTGCTCATTTCAATCTCTGGTTTTATGCAGCACCCCAACTCACCTTTCCCCTTAAGCAAGCATAAGTTGGGTTTCTAAATTTGAGACCCTGTTCTGTTTTGGAATTCAGTTCCTGTGTAGCCAAGTTTACATTCTGTGTATTAGTGATATCTTATGATGTTTCTTTTTCTGTGTGACTTATTTCAGTTAGAATCATCATACCTGAATCCACTCATTATGCTGCCACGGGCCTGATGACATAGAATTCATTGCTGTGTGATATTGCATTGTACATAAGTACCACAACTTCTTTATCCATTTTTCACTTTCTGTGATATTGAACTTGTTCCGTAAACCAGGTTCTTGTAAACAGAGCCGTCCCAACCTTTGGGGTGGCTGTGTCTTTTTGATTTTAATTTCCCTAAGCTATAGGACCATAAGTGGAAGTGCCCTAGGCTCTGTTGCTTTGTTTTTTAGATGTTTCAGGAAACACCATACACTTCTCCCCAGTGGCTGTTGGCAATTTACATCCCGCCCATCAGCATAACAAGGCTCCCAGTTCTCCATGGCCTGTCCTGCCTTTCTGGATTTTACACTTTATTCAGATGGCCCTTTTGACCGGGGGGAAGTGAGACTTCATTGTAGTGCAGATTTCCTTTGCAAGCTTGCTTGGTTGGCCAAAAAGGGCGTTTGCGTTTTTTCCTGAATATATTCAGGAAAAAACGCATACGCCCTTTTTGGCCAAGTGCATCATTGTGGACGTTCTGCCTCTTTTCCTATGCTTTAAATGCAATTCCAGTCTACCTCCTGAAATCGGTTTCCTGCAATTCTGCCCCGCTTTCAAGTCCTCTTGGCAGCCTTACTTCAGTATATTTTTGGACGATAGCTGTCATTTATAACTCTGCAGGTTTGTGAATTACAGTGCCCCTGAGCTCCTTTCTTCAACTCGCTTTCTCGTGAGCTGGCCGCAACACCGCAGGATGGCTTCAGGCCCTAATCTGCTTCCGGCACGGCACGCTGAGCCTTTGGTTAATTCCTCTTCCTGGTGGGAAATGAGAGTTAAATTTGCCCGTCCAGACACCTCCAGCTAGTCTGTCATTGGTTCTCCCTATTCCTGTTCATCTTCCGCAGAAATTGCAAACTGGGCCAAACAGGAGGTTAAAGGCACTGACTCTCCAAGTCGGGAGAGTGTTAGTAAAGCGTCTGGAATGTTGCACCCGAGTACCAGGGGACGAAAACTGACACATATTGGAACACGTCTCCCGATCACATGGTTGATCATACTCTGGGTTCCACATGCATGTTTTAGCTGAAGGAAGAATACCTTAAACCTGGAGAGTTGAGACCCGTGGAATGGGTACCATGCAATATGACTTCAAAGGGTCTTCATTTGCTCACCGAACCTCTCCAGTCCTATCACTGCTGCGTTTATGCCCCTGTACACACGCTTGATTCTCTTTCGGAGACATAGCAATCCATAGGTTTTAAGATACTTCCTAGTCAGGTACATTCTTAGGCGTTTAATATGGGGTGTTGAGTCCATTTCGTTGAGCAAGGAGTAGCTCTTGTCTATTCCATATTTGGCTTAAGGAACTTTATCTGTGCTCATTTCAATCTCTGGTTTTATGCAGCACCCCAACTCACCTTTCCCCTTAAGCAAGCATAAGTTGGGTTTCTAAATTTGAGACCCTGTTCTGTTTTGGAATTCAGTTCCTGTGTAGCCAAGGTTACATTCCGTGTATTAGTGATATCTTATGATGTTTCTTTTTCTGTGTGACTTATTTCAGTTAGAATCATCATACCTGAATCCACTCATTATGCTGCTACGGGCCTGATGACATAGATTTCATTGCTGAGTGATATTGCATTGTACGTAAGTACCACAACTTCTTTATCCATTTTTCACTTTCTGTGATATTGAACTTGTACCGTAAGCCAGGTTCTTGTAAACAGAGCCGTCCCAACCTTTGGGGTGGCTGTGTCTTTTTGATTTTAATTTCCCTAAGCTATAGGACCATAAGTGGAAGTGCCCTAGGCTCTGTTGCTTTGTTTTTTAGATGTTTCAGGAAACACCATACACTTCTCCCGAGTGGCTGTTGGCAATTGACATCCCGCCCATCAGCATAACAAGGCTCCCAGTTCTCCATGGCCTGTCCTGCCTTTCTGGATTTTACACTTTTTTCAGATGGCCCTTTTGACCGGGGGGAAGTGAGACTTCATTGTAGTCCAGATTTCCTTTGCAAGCTTGCTTGGTTGGCCAAAAAGGGCGTATGCGTTTTTTCCTGAATATATTCAGGAAAAAACGCATACGCCCTTTTTGGCCAAGTGCATCATTGTGGACGTTCTGCCTCTTTTCCTATGCTTTAAATGCAATTCCAGTCTACCTCCTGAAATCGGTTTCCTGCAATTCTGCCCCGCTTTCAAGTCCTCTTGGCAGCCTTACTTCAGTATATTTTTGGACGATAGCTGTCATTTATAACTCTGCAGGTTTGTGAATTACAGTGCCCCTGAGCTCCTTTCTTCAACTCGCTTTCTCGTGAGCTGGCCGCAACACCGCAGGATGGCTTCAGGCCCTAATCTGCTTCCGGCACGGCACGCTGAGCCTTTGGTTAATTCCTCTTCCTGGTGGGAAATGAGAGTTAAATTTGCCCGTCCAGACACCTCCAGCTAGTCTGTCATTGGTTCTGCCTATTCCTGTTCATCTTCCGCAGAAATTGCAAACTGGGCCAAACAGGAGGTTAAAGGCACTGACTCTCCAAGTCGGGAGAGTGTTAGTAAAGCGTCTGGAATGTTGCACCCGAGTACCAGGGGACGAAAACTGAGACATATTGGAACACGTCTCCCGATCACACGGTTGATCATACTCTGGGTTCCACATGCATGTTTTAGCTGAAGGAAGAATACCTTAAACCTGGAGAGTTGAGACCCGTGGAATGGGTACCATGCAATATGACTTCAAAGGGTCTTCATTTGCTCACCGAACCTCTCCAGTCCTATCACTGCTGCGTTTATGCCCCTGTACACACGCTTGATTCTCTTTCGGAGACATAGCAATCCATAGGTTTTAAGATACTTCCTAGTCAGGTACATTCTTAGGCGTTTAATATGGGGTGTTGAGTCCATTTCGTTGAGCAAGGAGTAGCTCTTGTCTATTCCATATTTGGCTTAAGGAACTTTATCTGTGCTCATTTCAATCTCTGGTTTTATGCAGCACCCCAACTCACCTTTCCCCTTAAGCAAGCATAAGTTGGGTTTCTAAATTTGAGACCCTGTTCTGTTTTGGAATTCAGTTCCTGTGTAGCCAAGGTTACATTCCGTGTATTAGTGATATCTTATGATGTTTCTTTTTCTGTGTGACTTATTTCAGTTAGAATCATCATACCTGAATCCACTCATTATGCTGCTACGGGCCTGATGACATAGATTTCATTGCTGAGTGATACTGCATTGTACGTAAGTACCACAACTTCTTTATCCATTTTTCACTTTCTGCGATATTGAACTTGTACCGTAAGCCAGGTTCTTGTAAACAGAGCCGTCCCAACCTTTGGGGTGGCTGTGTCTTTTTGATTTTAATTTCCCTAAGCTATAGGACCATAAGTGGAAGTGCCCTAGGCTCTGTTGCTTTGTTTTTTAGATGTTTCAGGAAACACCATACACTTCTCCCGAGTGGCTGTTGGCAATTTACATCCCGCCCATCAGCATAACAAGGCTCCCAGTTCTCCATGGCCTGTCCTGCCTTTCTGGATTTTACACTTTTTTCAGATGGCCCTTTTGACCGGGGGGAAGTGAGACTTCATTGTAGTGCAGATTTCCTTTGCAAGCTTGCTTGGTTGGCCAAAAAGGGCGTATGCGTTTTTTCCTGAATATATTCAGGAAAAAACGCATACGCCCTTTTTGGCCAAGTGCATCACTGTGGACGTTCTGCCTCTTTTCCTATGCTTTAAATGCAATTCCAGTCTACCTCCTGAAATCGGTTTCCTGCAATTCTGCCCCGCTTTCAAGTCCTCTTGGCAGCCTTACTTCAGTATATTTTTGGACGATAGCTGTCATTTATAACTCTGCAGGTTTGTGAATTACAGTGCCCCTGAGCTCCTTTCTTCAACTCGCTTTCTCGTGAGCTGGCCGCAACACCGCAGGATGGCTTCAGGCCCTAATCTGGTTCCGGCACGGCACGCTGAGCCTTTGGTTAATTCCTCTTCCTGGTGGGAAATGAGAGTTAAATTTGCCCGTCCAGACACCTCCAGCTAGTCTGTCATTGGTTCTGCCTATTCCTGTTCATCTTCCGCAGAAATTGCAAACTGGGCCAAACAGGAGGTTAAAGGCACTGACTCTCCAAGTCGGGAGAGTGTTAGTAAAGCGTCTGGAATGTTGCACCCGAGTACCAGGGGACGAAAACTGAGACATATTGGAACACGTCTCCCGATCACACGGTTGATCATACTCTGGGTTCCACATGCATGTTTTAGCTGAAGGAAGAATACCTTAAACCTGGAGAGTTGAGACCCGTGGAATGGGTACCATGCAATATGACTTCAAAGGGTCTTCATTTGCTCACCGAACTTCTCCAGTCCTATCACTGCTGCGTTTATGCCGCTGTACACACGCTTGATTCTCTTTCGGAGACATAGCAATCCATAGGTTTTAAGATACTTCCTAGTCAGGTATATTCTTAGGCGTTTAATATGGGGTGTTGAGTCCATTTCGTTGAGCAAGGAGTAGCTCTTGTCTATTCCATATTTGGCTTAAGGAACTTTATCTGTGCTCATTTCAATCTCTGGTTTTATGCAGCACCCCAACTCACCTTTCCCCTTAAGCAAGCATAAGTTGGGTTTCTAAATTTAGACCCTGTTCTGTTTTGGAATTCAGTTCCTGTGTAGCCAAGGTTACATTCCGTGTATTAGTGATATCTTATGATGTTTCTTTTTCTGTGTGACTTATTTCAGTTAGAATCATCATACCTGAATCCACTCATTATGCTGCTACGGGCCTGATGACATAGATTTCATTGCTGAGTGATACTGCATTGTACGTAAGAACCACAACTTCTTTATCCATTTTTCACTTTCTGCGATATTGAACTTGTACCGTAAACCAGGTTTTTGTAAACAGAGCCGTCCCAACATTTGGGGTGGCTGTGTCTTTTGATTTTAATTTCCCTAAGCTATAGGACCATAAGTGGAAGTGCCCTAGGCTCTGTTGCTTTGTTTTTTAGATGTTTCAGGAAACACCATACACTTCTCCCCAGTGGCTGTTGGCAATTTACATCCCGCCCATCAGCATAACAAGGCTCCCAGTTCTCCATGGCCTGTCCTGCCTTTCTGGATTTTACACTTTTTTCAGATGGCCCTTTTGACCGGGGGGAAGTGAGACTTCA
The DNA here is from genome assembly GCF_949774975.1 of Lagenorhynchus albirostris. Lineage (NCBI taxonomy): Eukaryota > Metazoa > Chordata > Mammalia > Artiodactyla > Delphinidae > Lagenorhynchus > Lagenorhynchus albirostris. Next base: position 50,068 of record NW_026783368.1, read on the forward strand.
TTGTAGTGCAGATTTCCTTTGCAAGCTTGCTTGGTTGGCCAAAAAGGGCGTATGCGTTTTTTCCTGAATATATTCAGGAAAAAACGCATACGCCCTTTTTGGCCAAGTGCATCATTGTGGACGTTCTGCCTCTTTTCCTATGCTTTAAATGCAATTCCAGTCTACCTCCTGAAATCGGTTTCCTGCAATTCTGCCCCGCTTTCAAGTCCTCTTGGCAGCCTTACTTCAGTATATTTTTGGACGATAGCTGTCATTTATAACTCTGCAGGTTTGTGAATTACAGTGCCCCTGAGCTCCTTTCTTCAACTCGCTTTCTCGTGAGCTGGCCGCAACACCGCAAGATGGCTTCAGGCCCTAATCTGGTTCCGGCACGGCACGCTGAGCCTTTGGTTAATTCCTCTTCCTGGTGGGAAATGAGAGTTAAATTTGCCCGTCCAGACACCTCCAGCTAGTCTCTCATTGGTTCTCCCTATTCCTGTTCATCTTCCGCAGAAATTGCAAACTGGGCCAAACAGGAGGTTAAAGGCACTGACTCTCCAAGTCGGGAGAGTGTTAGTAAAGCGTCTGGAATGTTGCACCCGAGTACCAGGGGACGAAAACTGACACATATTGGAACACGTCTCCCGATCACACGGTTGATCATACTCTGGGTTCCACATGCATGTTTTAGCTGAAGGAAGAATACCTTAAACCTGGAGAGTTGAGACCCGTGGAATGGGTACCATGCAATATGACTTCAAAGGGTCTTCATTTGCTCACCAAACCTCTCCAGTCCTATCACTGCTGCGTTTATGCCCCTGCACACACGCTTGATTCTCTTTCAGAGACATAGCAATCCATAGGTTTTAAGATACTTCCTAGTCAGGTACATTCTTAGGCGTTTAATATGGGGTGTTGAGTCCATTTCGTTGAGCAAGGAGTAGCTCTTGTCTATTCCATATTTGGCTTAAGGAACTTTATCTGTGCTCATTTCAATCTCTGGTTTTATGCAGCACCCCAACTCACCTTTCCCCTTAAGCAAGCATAAGTTGGGTTTCTAAATTTGAGACCCTGTTCTGTTTTGGAATTCAGTTCCTGTGTAGCCAAGGTTACATTCCGTGTATTAGTGATATCTTATGATGTTTCTTTTTCTGTGTGACTTATTTCAGTTAGAATCATCATACCTGAATCCACTCATTATGCTGCTACGGGCCTGATGACATAGCTTTCATTGCTGAGTGATATTGCATTGTACGTAAGTACCACAACTTCTTTATCCATTTTTCACTTTCTGTGATATTGAACTTGTACCGTAAGCCAGGTTCTTGTAAACAGAGCCGTCCCAACCTTTGGGGTGGCTGTGTCTTTTTGATTTTAATTTCCCTAAGCTATAGGACCATAAGTGGAAGTGCCCTAGGCTCTGTTGCTTTGTTTTTTAGATGTTTCAGGAAACAACATACACTTCTCCCGAGTGGCTGTTGGCAATTTACATCCCGCCCATCAGCATAACAAGGCTCCCAGTTCTCCATGGCCTGTCCTGCCTTTCTGGATTTTACACTTTTTTCAGATGGCCCTTTTGACCGGGGGGAAGTGAGACTTCATTGTAGTGCAGATTTCCTTTGCAAGCTTGCTTGGTTGGCCAAAAAGGGCGTATGCGTTTTTTCCTGAATATATTCAGGAAAAAACGCATACGCCCTTTTTGGCCAAGTGCATCATTGTGGACGTTCTGCCTCTTTTCCTATGCTTTCAATGCAATTCCAGTCTACCTCCTGAAATCGGTTTCCTGCAATTCTGCCCCGCTTTCAAGTCCTCTTGGCAGCCTTACTTCAGTATATTTTTGGACGATAGCTGTCATTTATAACTCTGCAGGTTTGTGAATTACAGTGCCCCTGAGCTCCTTTCTTCAACTCGCTTTCTCGTGAGCTGGCCGCAACACCGCAGGATTGCTTCAGGCCCTAATCTGGTTCCGGCACGGCACGCTGAGCCTTTGGTTAATTCCTCTTCCTGGTGGGAAATGAGAGTTAACTTTGCCCGTCCAGACACCTCCAGCTAGTCTGTCATTGGTTCTCCCTATTCCTGTTCATCTTCCGCAGAAATTGCAAACTGGGCCAAACAGGAGGTTAAAGGCACTGACTCTCCAAGTCGGGAGAGTGTTAGTAAAGCGTCTGGAATGTTGCGCCCGAGTACCAGGGGACGAAAACTGACACATATTGGAACACGTCTCCCGATCACACGGTTGATCATACTCTGGGTTCCACATGCATGTTTTAGCTGAAGGAAGAATACCTTAAACCTGGAGAGTTGAGACCCGTGGAATGGGTACCATGCAATATGACTTCAAAGGGTCTTCATTTGCTCACCGAACTTCTCCAGTCCTATCACTGCTGCGTTTATGCCGCTGTACACACGCTTGATTCTCTTTCGGAGACATAGCAATCCATAGGTTTTAAGATACTTCCTAGTCAGGTATATTCTTAGGCGTTTAATATGGGGTGTTGAGTCCATTTCGTTGAGCAAGGAGTAGCTCTTGTCTATTCCATATTTGGCTTAAGGAACTTTATCTGTGCTCATTTCAATCTCTGGTTTTATGCAGCACCCCAACTCACCTTTCCCCTTAAGCAAGCATAAGTTGGGTTTCTAAATTTAGACCCTGTTCTGTTTTGGAATTCAGTTCCTGTGTAGCCAAGGTTACATTCCGTGTATTAGTGATATCTTATGATGTTTCTTTTTCTGTGTGACTTATTTCAGTTAGAATCATCATACCTGAATCCACTCATTATGCTGCTACGGGCCTGATGACATAGATTTCATTGCTGAGTGATACTGCATTGTACGTAAGAACCACAACTTCTTTATCCATTTTTCACTTTCTGCGATATTGAACTTGTACCGTAAACCAGGTTCTTGTAAACAGAGCCGTCCCAACCTTTGGGGTGGCTGTGTCTTTTGATTTTAATTTCCCTAAGCTATAGGACCATAAGTGGAAGTGCCCTAGGCTCTGTTGCTTTGTTTTTTAGATGTTTCAGGAAACACCATACACTTCTCCCGAGTGGCTGTTGGCAATTGACATCCCGCCCATCAGCATAACAAGGCTCCCAGTTCTCCATGGCCTGTCCTGCCTTTCTGGATTTTACACTTTTTTCAGATGGCCCTTTTGACCGGGGGGAAGTGAGACTTCATTGTAGTGCAGATTTCCTTTGCAAGCTTGCTTGGTTGGCCAAAAAGGGCGTATGCGTTTTTTCCTGAATATATTCAGGAAAAAACGCATACGCCCTTTTTGGCCAAGTGCATCATTGTGGACGTTCTGCCTCTTTTCCTATGCTTTAAATGCAATTCCAGTCTACCTCCTGATATCGGTTTCCTGTAATTCTGCCCCGCTTTCAAGTCCTCTTGGCAGCCTTACTTCAGTATATTTTTGGACGATAGCTGTCATTTATAACTCTGCAGGTTTGTGAATTACAGTGCCCCTGAGCTCCTTTCTTCAACTCGCTTTCTCGTGAGCTGGCCGCAACACCGCAAGATGGCTTCAGGCCCTAATCTGGTTCCGGCACGGCACGCTGAGCCTTTGGTTAATTCCTCTTCCTGGTGGGAAATGAGAGTTAAATTTGCCCGTCTAGACACCTCCAGCTAGTCTGTCATTGGTTCTCCCTATTCCTGTTCATCTTCCGCAGAAATTGCAAACTGGGCCAAACAGGAGGTTAAAGGCACTGACTCTCCAAGTCGGGAGAGTGTTAGTAAAGCGTCTGGAATGTTGCACCCGAGTACCAGGGGACGAAAACTGACACATATTGGAACACGTCTCCCGATCACACGGTTGATCATACTCTGGGTTCCACATGCATGTTTTAGCTGAAGGAAGAATACCTTAAACCTGGAGAGTTGAGACCCGTGGAATGGGTACCATGCAATATGACTTCAAAGGGTCTTCATTTGCTCACCGAACCTCTCCAGTCCTATCACTGCTGCGTTTATGCCCCTGCACACACGCTTGATTCTCTTTCGGAGACATAGCAATCCATAGGTTTTAAGATACTTCCTAGTCAGGTATATTCTTAGGCGTTTAATATGGGGTGTTGAGTCCATTTCGTTGAGCAAGGAGTAGCTCTTGTCTATTCCATATTTGGCTTAAGGAACTTTATCTGTGCTCATTTCAATCTCTGGTTTTATGCAGCACCCCAACTCACCTTTCCCCTTAAGCAAGCATAAGTTGGGTTTCTAAATTTAGACCCTGTTCTGTTTTGGAATTCAGTTCCTCTGTAGCCAAGGTTACATTCCGTGTATTAGTGATATCTTATGATGTTTCTTTTTCTGTGTGACTTATTTCAGTTAGAATCATCATACCTGAATCCACTCATTATGCTGCTACGGGCCTGATGACATAGATTTCATTGCTGAGTGATACTGCATTGTACGTAAGAACCACAACTTCTTTATCCATTTTTCACTTTCTGCGATATTGAACTTGTACCGTAAACCAGGTTCTTGTAAACAGAGCCGTCCCAACCTTTGGGGTGGCTGTGTCTTTTTATTTTAATTTCCCTAAGCTATAGGACCATAAGTGGAAGTGCCCTAGGCTCTGTTGCTTTGTTTTTTAGATGTTTCAGGAAACACCATACACTTCTCCCCAGTGGCTGTTGGCAATTGACATCCCGCCCATCAGCATAACAAGGCTCCCAGTTCTCCATGGCCTGTCCTGCCTTTCTGGATTTTACACTTTTTTCAGATGGCCCTTTTGACCGGGGGGAAGTGAGACTTCATTGTAATGCAGATTTCCTTTGCAAGCTTGCTTGGTTGGCCAAAAAGGGCGTATGCGTTTTTTCCTGAATATATTCAGGAAAAAACGCATACGCCCTTTTTGGCCAAGTGCATCATTGTGGACGTTCTGCCTCTTTTCCTATGCTTTAAATGCAATTCCAGTCTACCTCCTGAAATCGGTTTCCTGCAATTCTGCCCCGCTTTCAAGTCCTCTTGGCAGCCTTACTTCAGTATATTTTTGGACGATAGCTGTCATTTATAACTCTGCAGGTTTGTGAATTACAGTGCCCCTGAGCTCCTTTCTTCAACTCGCTTTCTCGTGAGCTGGCCGCAACACCGCAAGATGGCTTCAGGCCCTAATCTGGTTCCGGCACGGCACGCTGAGCCTTTGGTTAATTCCTCTTCCTGGTGGGAAATGAGAGTTAAATTTGCCCGTCCAGACACCTCCAGCTAGTCTGTCATTGGTTCTCCCTATTCCTGTTCATCTTCCGCAGAAATTGCAAACTGGGCCAAACAGGAGGTTAAAGGCACTGACTCTCCAAGTCGGGAGAGTGTTAGTAAAGCGTCTGGAATGTTGCACCCGAGTACCAGGGGACGAAAACTGACACATATTGGAACACGTCTCCCGATCACACGGTTGATCATACTCTGGGTTCCACATGCATGTTTTAGCTGAAGGAAGAATACCTTAAACCTGGAGAGTTGAGACCCGTGGAATGGGTACCATGCAATATGACTTCAAAGGGTCTTCATTTGCTCACCGAACCTCTCCAGTCCTATCACTGCTGCGTTTATGCCCCTGCACACACGCTTGATTCTCTTTCGGAGACATAGCAATCCATAGGTTTTAAGATACTTCCTAGTCAGGTACATTCTTAGGCGTTTAATATGGGGTGTTGAGTCCATTTCGTTGAGCAAGGAGTAGCTCTTGTCTATTCCATATTTGGCTTAAGGAACTTTATCTGTGCTCATTTCAATCTCTGGTTTTATGCAGCACCCCAACTCACCTTTCCCCTTAAGCAAGCATAAGTTGGGTTTCTAAATTTGAGACCCTGTTCTGTTTTGGAATTCAGTTCCTGTGTAGCCAAGGTTACATTCCGTGTATTAGTGATATCTTATGATGTTTCTTTTTCTGTGTGACTTATTTCAGTTAGAATCATCATACCTGAATCCACTCATTATGCTGCTACGGGCCTGATGACATAGATTTCATTGCTGAGTGATATTGCATTGTACGTAAGTACCACAACTTCTTTATCCATTTTTCACTTTCTGCGATATTGAACTTGTACCGTAAACCAGGTTCTTGTAAACAGAGCCATCCCAACATTTGGGGTGGCTGTGTCTTTTGATTTTAATTTCCCTAAGCTATAGGACCATAAGTGGAAGTGCCCTAGGCTCTGTTGCTTTGTTTTTTAGATGTTTCAGGAAACACCATACACTTCTCCCGAGTGGCTGTTGGCAATTTTCATCCCGCCCATCAGCATAACAAGGCTCCCAGTTCTCCATGGCCTGTCCTGCCTTTCTGGATTTTACACTTTTTTCAGATGGCCCTTTTGACCGGGGGGAAGTGAGACTTCATTGTAGTGCAGATTTCCTTTGCAAGCTTGCTTGGTTGGCCAAAAAGGGCGTATGCGTTTTTTCCTGAATATATTCAGGAAAAAACGCATACGCCCTTTTTGGCCAAGTGCATCATTGTGGACGTTTTGCCTCTTTTCCTATGCTTTAAATGCAATTCCAGTCTACCTCCTGAAATCGGTATCCTGCAATTCTGCCCCGCTCTCAAGTCCTCTTGGCAGCCTTACTTCAGTATATTTTTGGACGATAGCTGTCATTTATAACTCTGCAGGTTTGTGAATTACAGTGCCCCTGAGCTCCTTTCTTCAACTCGCTTTCTCGTGAGCTGGCCGCAACACCGCAGGATGGCTTCAGGCCCTAATCTGGTTCCGGCACGGCACGCTGAGCCTTTGGTTAATTCCTCTTCCTGGTGGGAAATGAGAGTTAAATTTGCCCGTCCAGACACCTCCAGCTAGTCTCTCATTGGTTCTCCCTATTCCTGTTCATCTTCCGCAGAAATTGCAAACTGGGCCAAACAGGAGGTTAAAGGCACTGACTCTCCAAGTCGGGAGAGTGTTAGTAAAGCGTCTGGAATGTTGCACCCGAGTACCAGGGGACGAAAACTGACACATATTGGAACACGTCTCCCGATCACACGGTTGATCATACTCTGGGTTCCACATGCATGTTTTAGCTGAAGGAAGAATACCTTAAACCTGGAGAGTTGAGACCCGTGGAATGGGTACCATGCAATATGACTTCAAAGGGTCTTCATTTGCTCACCGAACCGCTCCAGTCCTATCACTGCTGCGTTTATGCCCCTGTACACACGCTTGATTCTCTTTCGGAGACATAGCAATCCATAGGTTTTAAGATACTTCCTAGTCAGGTACATTCTTAGGCGTTTAATATGGGGTGTTGAGTCCATTTCGTTGAGCAAGGAGTAGCTCTTGTCTATTCCATATTTGGCTTAAGGAACTTTATCTGTGCTCATTTCAATCTCTGGTTTTATGCAGCACCCCAACTCACCTTTCCCCTTAAGCAAGCATAAGTTGGGTTTCTAAATTTGAGACCCTGTTCTGTTTTGGAATTCAGTTCCTGTGTAGCCAAGGTTACATTCCGTGTATTAGTGATATCTTATGATGTTTCTTTTTCTGTGTGACTTATTTCAGTTAGAATCATCATACCTGAATCCACTCATTATGCTGCTACGGGCCTGATGACATAGATTTCATTGCTGAGTGATACTGCATTGTACGTAAGTACCACAACTTCTTTATCCATTTTTCACTTTCTGCGATATTGAACTTGTACCGTAAGCCAGGTTCTTGTAAACAGAGCCGTCCCAACCTTTGGGGTGGCTGTGTCTTTTTGATTTTAATTTCCCTAAGCTATAGGACCATAAGTGGAAGTGCCCTAGGCTCTGTTGCTTTGTTTTTTAGATGTTTCAGGAAACACCATACACTTCTCCCGAGTGGCTGTTGGCAATTGACATCCCGCCCATCAGCATAACAAGGCTCCCAGTTCTCCATGGCCTGTCCTGCCTTTCTGGATTTTACACTTTTTTCAGATGGCCCTTTTGACCGGGGGGAAGTGAGACTTCATTGTAGTGCAGATTTCCTTTGCAAGCTTGCTTGGTTGTCCAAAAAGGGCGTATGCGTTTTTTCCTGAATATATTCAGGAAAAAACGCATACACCCTTTTTGGCCAAGTGCATCATTGTGGACGTTCTGCCTCTTTTCCTATGCTTTAAATGCAATTCCAGTCTACCTCCTGAAATCGGTTTCGTGCAATTCTGCCCCGCTTTCAAGTCCTCTTGGCAGCCTTACTTCAGTATATTTTTGGACGATAGCTGTCATTTATAACTCTGCAGGTTTGTGAATTACAGTGCCCCTGAGCTCCTTTCTTCAACTCGCTTTCTCGTGAGCTGGCCGCAACACCGCAGGATGGCTTCAGGCCCTAATCTGGTTCCGGCACGGCACGCTGAGCCTTTGGTTAATTCCTCTTCCTGGTGGGAAATGAGAGTTAAATTTGCCCGTCCAGACACCTCCAGCTAGTCTGTCATTGGTTCTCCCTATTCCTGTTCATCTTCCGCAGAAATTGCAAACTGGGCCAAACAGGAGGTTAAAGGCACTGACTCTCCAAGTCGGGAGAGTGTTAGTAAAGCGTCTGGAATGTTGCACCCGAGTACCAGGGGACGAAAACTGAGACATATTGGAACACGTCTCCCGATCACACGGTTGATCATACTCTGGGTTCCACATGCATGTTTTAGCTGAAGGAAGAATACCTTAAACCTGGAGAGTTGAGACCCGTGGAATGGGTACCATGCAATATGACTTCAAAGGGTCTTCATTTGCTCACCGAACCTCTCCAATCCTATCACTGCTGTGTTTATGCCCCTGTACACACGCTTGATTCTCTTTCGGAGACATAGCAATCCATAGGTTTTAAGATACTTCCTAGTCAGGTACATTCTTAGGCGTTTAATATGGGGTGTTGAGTCCATTTCGTTGAGCAAGGAGTAGCTCTTGTCTATTCCATATTTGGCTTAAGGAACTTTATCTGTGCTCATTTCAATCTCTGGTTTTATGCAGCACCCCAACTCACCTTTCCCCTTAAGCAAGCATAAGTTGGGTTTCTAAATTTGAGACCCTGTTCTGTTTTGGAATTCAGTTCCTGTGTAGCCAAGGTTACATTCCGTGTATTAGTGATATCTTATGATGTTTCTTTTTCTGTGTGACTTATTTCAGTTAGAATCATCATACCTGAATCCACTCATTATGCTGCTACGGGCCTGATGACATAGATTTCATTGCTGAGTGATACTGCATTGTACGTAAGTACCACAACTTCTTTATCCATTTTTCACTTTCTGCGATATTGAACTTGTACCGTAAGCCAGGTTCTTGTAAACAGAGCCGTCCCAACCTTTGGGGTGGCTGTGTCTTTTTGATTTTAATTTCCCTAAGCTATAGGACCATAAGTGGAAGTGCCCTAGGCTCTGTTGCTTTGTTTTTTAGATGTTTCAGGAAACACCATACACTTCTCCCGAGTGGCTGTTGGCAATTGACATCCCGCCCATCAGCATAACAAGGCTCCCAGTTCTCCATGGCCTGTCCTGCCTTTCTGGATTTTACACTTTTTTCAGATGGCCCTTTTGACCGGGGGGAAGTGAGACTTCATTGTAGTGCAGATTTCCTTTGCAAGCTTGCTTGGTTGTCCAAAAAGGGCGTATGCGTTTTTTCCTGAATATATTCAGGAAAAAACGCATACACCCTTTTTGGCCAAGTGCATCATTGTGGACGTTCTGCCTCTTTTCCTATGCTTTAAATGCAATTCCAGTCTACCTCCTGAAATCGGTTTCGTGCAATTCTGCCCCGCTTTCAAGTCCTCTTGGCAGCCTTACTTCAGTATATTTTTGGACGATAGCTGTCATTTATAACTCTGCAGGTTTGTGAATTACAGTGCCCCTGAGCTCCTTTCTTCAACTCGCTTTCTCGTGAGCTGGCCGCAACACCGCAGGATGGCTTCAGGCCCTAATCTGGTTCCGGCACGGCACGCTGAGCCTTTGGTTAATTCCTCTTCCTGGTGGGAAATGAGAGTTAAATTTGCCCGTCCAGACACCTCCAGCTAGTCTGTCATTGGTTCTCCCTATTCCTGTTCATCTTCCGCAGAAATTGCAAACTGGGCCAAACAGGAGGTTAAAGGCACTGACTCTCCAAGTCGGGAGAGTGTTAGTAAAGCGTCTGGAATGTTGCACCCGAGTACCAGGGGACGAAAACTGAGACATATTGGAACACGTCTCCCGATCACACGGTTGATCATACTCTGGGTTCCACATGCATGTTTTAGCTGAAGGAAGAATACCTTAAACCTGGAGAGTTGAGACCCGTGGAATGGGTACCATGCAATATGACTTCAAAGGGTCTTCATTTGCTCACCGAACCTCTCCAATCCTATCACTGCTGTGTTTATGCCCCTGTACACACGCTTGATTCTCTTTCGGAGACATAGCAATCCATAGGTTTTAAGATACTTCCTAGTCAGGTACATTCTTAGGCGTTTAATATGGGGTGTTGAGTCCATTTCGTTGAGCAAGGAGTAGCTCTTGTCTATTCCATATTTGGCTTAAGGAACTTTATCTGTGCTCATTTCAATCTCTGGTTTTATGCAGCACCCCAACTCACCTTTCCCCTTAAGCAAGCATAAGTTGGGTTTCTAAATTTGAGACCCTGTTCTGTTTTGGAATTCAGTTCCTGTGTAGCCAAGGTTACATTCCGTGTATTAGTGATATCTTATGATGTTTCTTTTTCTGTGTGACTTATTTCAGTTAGAATCATCATACCTGAATCCACTCATTATGCTGCTACGGGCCTGATGACATAGATTTCATTGCTGAATGATACTGCATTGTACGTAAGTACCACAACTTCTTTATCCATTTTTCACTTTCTGCGATATTGAACTTGTACCCTAAGCCAGGTTCTTGTAAACAGAGCCGTCCCAACCTTTGGGGTGGCTGTGTCTTTTTGATTTTAATTTCCCTAAGCTATAGGACCATAAGTGGAAGTGCCCTAGGCTCTGTTGCTTTGTTTTTTAGATGTTTCAGGAAACACCATACACTTCTCCCGAGTGGCTGTTGGCAATTGACATCCCGCCCATCAGCATAACAAGGCTCCCAGTTCTCCATGGCCTGTCCTGCCTTTCTGGATTTTACACTTTTTTCAGATGGCCCTTTTGACCGGGGGGAAGTGAGACTTCATTGTAGTGCAGATTTCCTTTGCAAGCTTGCTTGGTTGGCCAAAAAGGGCGTATGCGTTTTTTCCTGAATATATTCAGGAAAAAACGCATACGCCCTTTTTGGCCAAGTGCATCATTGTGGACGTTCTGCCTCTTTTCCTATGCTTTCAATGCAATTCCAGTCTACCTCCTGAAATCGGTTTCGTGCAATTCTGCCCCGCTTTCAAGTCCTCTTGGCAGCCTTACTTCAGTATATTTTTGGACGATAGCTGTCATTTATAACTCTGCAGGTTTGTGAATTACAGTGCCCCTGAGCTCCTTTCTTCAACTCGCTTTCTCGTGAGCTGGCCGCAACACCGCAGGATGGCTTCAGGCCCTAATCTGGTTCCGGCACGGCACGCTGAGCCTTTGGTTAATTCCTCTTCCTGGTGGGAAATGAGAGTTAAATTTGCCCGTCCAGACACCTCCAGCTAGTCTCTCATTGGTTCTCCCTATTCCTGTTCATCTTCCGCAGAAATTGCAAACTGGGCCAAACAGGAGGTTAAAGGCACTGACTCTCCAAGTCGGGAGAGTGTTAGTAAAGCGTCTGGAATGTTGCACCCGAGTACCAGGGGACGAAAACTGAGACATATTGGAACACGTCTCCCGATCACACGATTGATCATACTCTGGGTTCCACATGCATGTTTTAGCTGAAGGAAGAATACCTTAAACCTGGAGAGTTGAGACCCGTGGAATGGGTACCATGCAATATGACTTCAAAGGGTCTTCATTTGCTCACCGAACCTCTCCAATCCTATCACTGCTGCGTTTATGCCCCTGCACACACGCTTGATTCTCTTTCGGAGACATAGCAATCCATAGGTTTTAAGATACTTCCTAGTCAGGTACACTCTTAGGCATTTAATATGGGGTGTTGAGTCCATTTCGTTGAGCAAGGAGTAGCTCTTGTCTATTCCATATTTGGCTTAAGGAACTTTATCTGTGCTCATTTCAATCTCTGGTTTTATGCAGCACCCCAACTCACCTTTCCCCTTAAGCAAGCATAAGTTGGGTTTCTAAATTTGAGACCCTGTTCTGTTTTGGAATTCAGTTCCTGTGTAGCCAAGGTTACATTCCGTGTATTAGTGATATCTTATGATGTTTCTTTTTCTGTGTGACTTATTTCAGTTAGAATCATCATACCTGAATCCACTCATTATGCTGCTACGGGCCTGATGACATAGATTTCATTGCTGAGTGATACTGCATTGTACGTAAGTACCACAACTTCTTTATCCATTTTTCACTTTCTGCGATATTGAACTTGTACCGTAAGCCAGGTTCTTGTAAACAGAGCCGTCCCAACCTTTGGGGTGGCTGTGTCTTTTTGATTTTAATTTCCCTAAGCTATAGGACCATAAGTGGAAGTGCCCTAGGCTCTGTTGCTTTGTTTTTTAGATGTTTCAGGAAACACCATACACTTCTCCCGAGTGGCTGTTGGCAATTTACATCCCGCCCATCAGCATAACAAGGCTCCCAGTTCTCCATGGCCTGTCCTGCCTTTCTGGATTTTACACTTTTTTCAGATGGCCCTTTTGACCGGGGGGAAGTGAGACTTCATTGTAGTGCAGATTTCCTTTGCAAGCTTGCTTGGTTGGCCAAAAAGGGCGTATGCGTTTTTTCCTGAATATATTCAGGAAAAAACGCATACGCCCTTTTTGGCCAAGTGCATCATTGTGGACGTTCTGCCTCTTTTCCTATGCTTTAAATGCAATTCCAGTCTACCTCCTGAAATCGGTTTCGTGCAATTCTGCCCCGCTTTCAAGTCCTCTTGGCAGCCTTACTTCAGTATATTTTTGGACGATAGCTGTCATTTATAACTCTGCAGGTTTGTGAATTACAGTGCCCCTGAGCTCCTTTCTTCAACTCGCTTTCTCGTGAGCTGGCCGCAACACCGCAGGATTGCTTCAGGCCCTAATCTGGTTCCGGCACGGCACGCTGAGCCTTTGGTTAATTCCTCTTCCTGGTGGGAAATGAGAGTTAAATTTGCCCGTCCAGACACCTCCAGCTAGTCTCTCATTGGTTCTCCCTATTCCTGTTCATCTTCCGCAGAAATTGCAAACTGGGCCAAACAGGAGGTTAAAGGCACTGACTCTCCAAGTCGGGAGAGTGTTAGTAAAGCGTCTGGAATGTTGCACCCGAGTACCAGGGGACGAAAACTGACACATATTGGAACACGTCTCCCGATCACACGGTTGATCATACTCTGGGTTCCACATGCATGTTTTAGCTGAAGGAAGAATACCTTAAACCTGGAGAGTTGAGACCCGTGGAATGGGTACCATGCAATATGACTTCAAAGGGTCTTCATTTGCTCACCGAACCTCTCCAGTCCTATCACTGCTGCGTTTATGCCCCTGTACACACGCTTGATTCTCTTTCGGAGACATAGCAATCCATAGGTTTTAAGATACTTCCTAGTCAGGTACATTCTTAGGCGTTTAATATGGGGTGTTGAGTCCATTTCGTTGAGCAAGGAGTAGCTCTTGTCTATTCCATATTTGGCTTAAGGAACTTTATCTGTGCTCATTTCAATCTCTGGTTTTATGCAGCACCCCAACTCACCTTTCCCCTTAAGCAAGCATAAGTTGGGTTTCTAAATTTGAGACCCTGTTCTGTTTTGGAATTCAGTTCCTGTGTAGCCAAGTTTACATTCCGTGTATTAGTGATATCTTATGATGTTTCTTTTTCTGTGTGACTTATTTCAGTTAGAATCATCATACCTGAATCCACTCATTATGCTGCTACGGGCCTGATGACATAGATTTCATTGCTGAGTGATACTGCATTGTACGTAAGTATCACAACTTCTTTATCCATTTTTCACTTTCTGCGATATTGAACTTGTACCGTAAACCAGGTTCTTGTAAACAGAGCCGTCCCAACCTTTGGGGTGGCTGTGTCTTTTGATTTTAATTTCCCTAAGCTATAGGACCATAAGTGGAAGTGCCCTAGGCTCTGTTGCTTTGTTTTTTAGATGTTTCAGGAAACACCATACACTTCTCCCTAGTGGCTGTTGGCAATTTACATCCCGCCCATCAGCATAACAAGGCTCCCAGTTCTCCATGGCCTGTCCTGCCTTTCTGGATTTTACACTTTTTTCAGATGGCCCTTTTGACCGGGGGGAAGTGAGACTTCATTGTAGTGCAGATTTCCTTTGCAAGCTTGCTTGGTTGGCCAAAAAGGGCATATGCGTTTTTTCCTGAATATATTCAGGAAAAAACGCATACGCCCTTTTTGGCCAAGTGCATCATTGTGGACGTTCTGCCTCTTTTCCTATGCTTTAAATGCAATTCCAGTCTACCTCCTGAAATCGGTTTCCTGCAATTCTGCCCCGCTTTCAAGTCCTCTTGGCAGCCTTACTTCAGTATATTTTTGGACGATAGCTGTCATTTATAACTCTGCAGGTTTGTGAATTACAGTGCCCCTGAGCTCCTTTCTTCAACTCGCTTTCTCGTGAGCTGGCCGCAACACCGCAGGATGGCTTCAGGCCCTAATCTGGTTCCGGCACGGCACGCTGAGCCTTTGGTTAATTCCTCTTCCTGGTGGGAAATGAGAGTTAAATTTGCCCGTCCAGACACCTCCAGCTAGTCTGTCATTGGTTCTCCCTATTCCTGTTCATCTTCCGCAGAAATTGCAAACTGGGCCAAACAGGAGGTTAAAGGCACTGACTCTCCAACTCGGGAGAGTGTTAGTAAAGCGTCTGCAATGTTGCACCCGAGTACCAGGGGACGAAAACTGACACATATTGGAACACGTCTCCCGATCACATGGTTGATCATACTCTGGGTTCCACATGCATGTTTTAGCTGAAGGAAGAATACCTTAAACCTGGAGAGTTGAGACCCGTGGAATGGGTACCATGCAATATGACTTCAAAGGGTCTTCATTTGCTCACCGAACCTCTCCAGTCCTATCACTGCTGCGTTTATGCCCCTGTACAGACACTTGATTCTCTTTCAGAGACATAGCAATCCATAGGTTTTAAGATACTTCCTAGTCAGGTACATTCTTAGGTGTTTAATATGGTGTGTTGAGTCCATTTCGTTGAGCAAGGAGTAGCTCTTGTCTATTCCATATTTGGCTTAAGGAACTTTATCTGTGCTCATTTCAATCTCTGGTTTTATGCAGCACCCCAACTCACCTTTCCCCTTAAGCAAGCATAAGTTGGGTTTCTAAATTTGAGACCCTGTTCTGTTTTGGAATTCAGTTCCTGTGTAGCCAAGGTTACATTCCGTGTATTAGTGATATCTTATGATGTTTCTTTTTCTGTGTGACTTATTTCAGTTAGAATCATCATACCTGAATCCACTCATTATGCTGCTACGGGCCTGATGACATAGATTTCATTGCTGAGTGATACTGCATTGTACGTAAGTACCACAACTTCTTTATCCATTTTTCACTTTCTGCGATATTGAACTTGTACCGTAAGCCAGGTTCTTGTAAACAGAGCCGTCCCAACCTTTGGGGTGGCTGTGTCTTTTTGATTTTAATTTCCCTAAGCTATAGGACCATAAGTGGAAGTGCCCTAGGCTCTGTTGCTTTGTTTTTTAGATGTTTCAGGAAACACCATACACTTCTCCCGAGTGGCTGTTGGCAATTTACATCCCGCCCATCAGCATAACAAGGCTCCCAGTTCTCCATGGCCTGTCCTGCCTTTCTGGATTTTACACTTTTTTCAGATGGCCCTTTTGACCGGGGGGAAGTGAGACTTCATTGTAGTGCAGATTTCCTTTGCAACCTTGCTTGGTTGGCCAAAAAGGGCGTATGCGTTTTTTCCTGAATATATTCAGGAAAAAACGCATACGCCCTTTTTGGCCAAGTGCATCATTGTGGACGTTCTGCCTCTTTTCCTATGCTTTAAATGCAATTCCAGTCTACCTCCTGAAATCGGTTTCCTGCAATTCTGCCCCGCTTTCAAGTCCTCTTGGCAGCCTTACTTCAGTATATTTTTGGACGATAGCTGTCATTTATAACTCTGCAGGTTTGTGAATTACAGTGCCCCTGAGCTCCTTTCTTCAACTCGCTTTCTCGTGAGCTGGCCGCAACACCGCAGGATGGCTTCAGGCCCTAATCTGGTTCCGGCACGGCACGCTGAGCCTTTGGTTAATTCCTCTTCCTGGTGGGAAATGAGAGTTAAATTTGCCCGTCCAGACACCTCCAGCTAGTCTCTCATTGGTTCTCCCTATTCCTGTTCATCTTCCGCAGAAATTGCAAACTGGGCCAAACAGGAGGTTAAAGGCACTGACTCTCCAAGTCGGGAGAGTGTTAGTAAAGCGTCTGGAATGTTGCACCCGAGTACCAGGGGACGAAAACTGACACATATTGGAACACGTCTCCCGATCACACGGTTGATCATACTCTGGGTTCCGCATGCATGTTTTAGCTGAAGGAAGAATACCTTAAACCTGGAGAGTTGAGACCCGTGGAATGGGTACCATGCAATATGACTTCAAAGGGTCTTCATTTGCTTACCGAACCTCTCCAGTCCTATCACTGCTGCGTTTATGCCCCTGTACACACGCTTGATTCTCTTTCGGAGACATAGCAATCCATAGGTTTTAAGATACTTCCTAGTCAGGTACATTCTTAGGCGTTTAATATGGGGTGTTGAGTCCATTTCGTTGAGCAAGGAGTAGCTCTTGTCTATTCCATATTTGGCTTAAGGAACTTTATCTGTGCTCATTTCAATCTCTGGTTTTATGCAACACCCCAACTCACCTTTCCCCTTAAGCAAGCATAAGTTGGGTTTCTAAATTTGAGACCCTGTTCTGTTTTGGAATTCAGTTCCTGTGTAGCCAAGGTTACATTCCGTGTATTAGTGATATCTTATGATGTTTCTTTTTCTGTGTGACTTATTTCAGTTAGAATCATCATACCTGAATCCACTCATTATGCTGCTACGGGCCTGATGACATAGATTTCATTGCTGAGTGATACTGCATTGTACGTAAGTACCACAACTTCTTTATCCATTTTTCACTTTCTGCGATATTGAACTTGTACCGTAAGCCAGGTTCTTGTAAACAGAGCCGTCCCAACCTTTGGGGTGGCTGTGTCTTTTTGATTTTAATTTCCCTAAGCTATAGGACCATAAGTGGAAGTGCCCTAGGCTCTGTTGCTTTGTTTTTTAGATGTTTCAGGAAACACCATACACTTCTCCCGAGTGGCTGTTGGCAATTTACATCCCGCCCATCAGCATAACAAGGCTCCCAGTTCTCCATGGCCTGTCCTGCCTTTCTGGATTTTACACTTTTTTCAGATGGCCCTTTTGACCGGGGGGAAGTGAGACTTCATTGTAGTGCAGATTTCCTTTGCAAGCTTGCTTGGTTGGCCAAAAAGGGCGTATGCGTTTTTTCCTGAATATATTCAGGAAAAAACGCATACGCCCTTTTTGGCCAAGTGCATCATTGTGGACGTTCTGCCTCTTTTCCTATGCTTTAAATGCAATTCCAGTCTACCTCCTGAAATCGGTTTCGTGCAATTCTGCCCCGCTTTCAAGTCCTCTTGGCAGCCTTACTTCAGTATATTTTTGGACGATAGCTGTCATTTATAACTCTGCAGGTTTGTGAATTACAGTGCCCCTGAGCTCCTTTCTTCAACTCGCTTTCTCGTGAGCTGGCCGCAACACCGCAGGATTGCTTCAGGCCCTAATCTGGTTCCGGCACGGCACGCTGAGCCTTTGGTTAATTCCTCTTCCTGGTGGGAAATGAGAGTTAAATTTGCCCGTCCAGACACCTCCAGCTAGTCTGTCATTGGTTCTCCCTATTCCTGTTCATCTTCCGCAGAAATTGCAAACTGGGCCAAACAGGAGGTTAAAGGCACTGACTCTCCAAGTCGGGAGAGTGTTAGTAAAGCGTCTGGAATGTTGCACCCGAGTACCAGGGGACGAAAACTGACACATATTGGAACACGTCTCCCGATCACACGGTTGATCATACTCTGGGTTCCACATGCATGTTTTAGCTGAAGGAAGAATACCTTAAACCTGGAGAGTTGAGACCCGTGGAATGGGTACCATGCAATATGACTTCAAAGGGTCTTCATTTGCTCACCGAACCTCTCCAGTCCTATCACTGCTGCGTTTATGCCCCTGTACACACGCTTGATTCTCTTTCGGAGACATAGCAATCCATAGGTTTTAAGATACTTCCTAGTCAGGTACATTCTTAGGCGTTTAATATGGGGTGTTGAGTCCATTTCGTTGAGCAAGGAGTAGCTCTTGTCTATTCCATATTTGGCTTAAGGAACTTTATCTGTGCTCATTTCAATCTCTGGTTTTATGCAGCACCCCAACTCACCTTTCCCCTTAAGCAAGCATAAGTTGGGTTTCTAAATTTGAGACCCTGTTCTGTTTTGGAATTCAGTTCCTGTGTAGCCAAGTTTACATTCCGTGTATTAGTGATATCTTATGATGTTTCTTTTTCTGTGTGACTTATTTCAGTTAGAATCATCATACCTGAATCCACTCATTATGCTGCTACGGGCCTGATGACATAGATTTCATTGCTGAGTGATACTGCATTGTACGTAAGTATCACAACTTCTTTATCCATTTTTCACTTTCTGCGATATTGAACTTGTACCGTAAACCAGGTTCTTGTAAACAGAGCCGTCCCAACCTTTGGGGTGGCTGTGTCTTTTGATTTTAATTTCCCTAAGCTATAGGACCATAAGTGGAAGTGCCCTAGGCTCTGTTGCTTTGTTTTTTAGATGTTTCAGGAAACACCATACACTTCTCCCTAGTGGCTGTTGGCAATTTACATCCCGCCCATCAGCATAACAAGGCTCCCAGTTCTCCATGGCCTGTCCTGCCTTTCTGGATTTTACACTTTTTTCAGATGGCCCTTTTGACCGGGGGGAAGTGAGACTTCATTGTAGTGCAGATTTCCTTTGCAAGCTTGCTTGGTTGGCCAAAAAGGGCGTATGCGTTTTTTCCTGAATATATTCAGGAAAAAACGCATACGCCCTTTTTGGCCAAGTGCATCATTGTGGACGTTCTGCCTCTTTTCCTATGCTTTCAATGCAATTCCAGTCTACCTCCTGAAATCGGTTTCCTGCAATTCTGCCCCGCTTTCAAGTCCTCTTGGCAGCCTTACTTCAGTATATTTTTGGACGATAGCTGTCATTTATAACTCTGCAGGTTTGTGAATTACAGTGCCCCTGAGCTCCTTTCTTCAACTCGCTTTCTCGTGAGCTGGCCGCAACACCGCAGGATGGCTTCAGGCCCTAATCTGGTTCCGGCACGGCACGCTGAGCCTTTGGTTAATTCCTCTTCCTGGTGGGAAATGAGAGTTAAATTTGCCCGTCCAGACACCTCCAGCTAGTCTGTCATTGGTTCTCCCTATTCCTGTTCATCTTCCGCAGAAATTGCAAACTGGGCCAAACAGGAGGTTAAAGGCACTGACTCTCCAAGTCGGGAGAGTGTTAGTAAAGCGTCTGCAATGTTGCACCCGAGTACCAGGGGACGAAAACTGACACATATTGGAACACGTCTCCCGATCACATGGTTGATCATACTCTGGGTTCCACATGCATGTTTTAGCTGAAGGAAGAATACCTTAAACCTGGAGAGTTGAGACCCGTGGAATGGGTACCATGCAATATGACTTCAAAGGGTCTTCATTTGCTCACCGAACCTCTCCAGTCCTATCACTGCTGCGTTTATGCCCCTGTACAGACACTTGATTCTCTTTCAGAGACATAGCAATCCATAGGTTTTAAGATACTTCCTAGTCAGGTACATTCTTAGGTGTTTAATATGGTGTGTTGAGTCCATTTCGTTGAGCAAGGAGTAGCTCTTGTCTATTCCATATTTGGCTTAAGGAACTTTATCTGTGCTCATTTCAATCTCTGGTTTTATGCAACACCCCAACTCACCTTTCCCCTTCAGCAAGCATAAGTTGGGTTTCTAAATTTGAGACCCTGTTCTGTTTTGGAATTCAGTTCCTGTGTAGCCAAGGTTACATTCCGTGTATTAGTGATATCTTATGATGTTTCTTTTTCTGTGTGACTTATTTCAGTTAGAATCATCATACCTGAATCCACTCATTATGCTGCTACGGGCCTGATGACATAGATTTCATTGCTGAGTGATATTGCATTGTACGTAAGTACCACAACTTCTTTATCCATTTTTCACTTTCTGCGATATTGAACTTGTACCGTAAACCAGGTTCTTGTAAACAGAGCCGTCCCAACCTTTGGGGTGGCTGTGTCTTTTTGATTTTAATTTCCCTAAGCTATAGGACCATAAGTGGAAGTGCCCTAGGCTCTGTTGCTTTGTTTTTTAGATGTTTCAGGAAACACCATACACTTCTCCCGAGTGGCTGTTGGCAATTTACATCCCGCCCATCAGCATAACAAGGCTCCCAGTTCTCCATGGCCTGTCCTGCCTTTCTGGATTTTACACTTTTTTCAGATGGCCCTTTTGACCGGGGGGAAGTGAGACTTCATTGTAGTGCAGATTTCCTTTGCAAGCTTGCTTGGTTGGCCAAAAAGGGCGTATGCGTTTTTTCCTGAATATATTCAGGAAAAAACGCATACGCCCTTTTTGGCCAAGTGCATCATTGTGGACGTTCTGCCTCTTTTCCTATGCTTTAAATGCAATTCCAGTCTACCTCCTGAAATCGGTATCCTGCAATTCTGCCCCACTTTCAAGTCCTCTTGGCAGCCTTACTTCAGTATATTTTTGGACGATAGCTGTCATTTATAACTCTGCAGGTTTGTGAATTACAGTGCCCCTGAGCTCCTTTCTTCAACTCGCTTTCTCGTGAGCTGGCCGCAACACCGCAGGATGGCTTCAGGCCCTAATCTGGTTCCGGCACGGCACGCTGAGCCTTTGGTTAATTCCTCTTCCTGGTGGGAAATGAGAGTTAAATTTGCCCGTCCAGACACCTCCAGCTAGTCTGTCATTGGTTCTCCCTATTCCTGTTCATCTTCCGCAGAAATTGCAAACTGGGCCAAACAGGAGGTTAAAGGCACTGACTCTCCAAGTCGGGAGAGTGTTAGTAAAGCGTCTGGAATGTTGCACCCGAGTACCAGGGGACGAAAACTGACACATATTGGAACACGTCTCCCGATCACACGGTTGATCATACTCTGGGTTCCACATGCATGTTTTAGCTGAAGGAAGAATACCTTAAACCTGGAGAGTTGAGACCCGTGGAATGGGTACCATGCAATATGACTTCAAAGGGTCTTCATTTGCTCACCGAACCTCTCCAGTCCTATCACTGCTGCGTTTATGCCCCTGTACACACGCTTGATTCTCTTTCGGAGACATAGCAATCCATAGGTTTTAAGATACTTCCTAGTCAGGTACATTCTTAGGCGTTTAATATGGGGTGTTGAGTCCATTTCGTTGAGCAAGGAGTAGCTCTTGTCTATTCCATATTTGGCTTAAGGAACTTTATCTGTGCTCATTTCAATCTCTGGTTTTATGCAGCACCCCAACTCACCTTTCCCCTTAAGCAAGCATAAGTTGATTTTCTAAATTTGAGACCCTGTTCTGTTTTGTAATTTAGTTCCTGTGTAGCCAAGTTTACATTCCGTGTATTAGTGATATCTTATGATGTTTCTTTTTCTGTGTGACTTATTTCAATGAGAATCATCATACCTGAATCCACTCATTATGCTGCTACGGGCCTGATGACATAGATTTCATTGCTGAGTGATACTGCATTGTACGTAAGTACCACAACTTCTTTATCCATTTTTCACTTTCTGCGATATTGAACTTGTACCGTAAGCCAGGTTCTTGTAAACAGAGCCGTCCCAACCTTTGGGGTGGCTGTGTCTTTTTGATTTTAATTTCCCTAAGCTATAGGACCATAAGTGGAAGTGCCCTAGGCTCTGTTGCTTTGTTTTTTAGATGTTTCAGGAAACACCATACACTTCTCCCGAGTGGCTGTTGGCAATTTACATCCCGCCCATCAGCATAACAAGGCTCCCAGTTCTCCATGGCCTGTCCTGCCTTTCTGGAGTTTACACTTTTTTCAGATGGCCCTTTTGACCGGGGGGAAGTGAGACTTCATTGTAGTGCAGATTTCCTTTGCAAGCTTGCTTGGTTGGCCAAAAAGGGCGTATGCGTTTTTTCCTGAATATATTCAGGAAAAAACGCATATGCTCTTTTTGGCCAAGTGCATCATTGTGGACGTTCTGCCTCTTTTCCTATGCTTTAAATGCAATTCCAGTCTACCTCCTGAAATCGGTTTCCTGCAATTCTGCCCCGCTTTCAAGTCCTCTTGGCAGCCTTACTTCAGTATATTTTTGGACGATAGCTGTCATTTATAACTCTGCAGGTTTGTGAATTACAGTGCCCCTGAGCTCCTTTCTTCAACTCGCTTTCTCGTGAGCTGGCCGCAACACCGGAGGATTGCTTCAGGCCCTAATCGGGTTCTGGCACGGCACGCTGAGCCTTTGGTTAATTCCTCTTCCTGGTGGGAAATGAGAGTTAAATTTGCCCGTCCAGACACCTCCAGCTAGTCTGTCATTGGTTCTCCCTATTCCTGTTCATCTTCCGCAGAAATTGCAAACTGGGCCAAACAGGAGGTTAAAGGCACTGACTCTCCAAGTCAGGAGAGTGTTAGTAAAGCGTCTGGAATGTTGCACCCGAGTACCAGGGGACGAAAAGTGACACATATTGGAACACGTCTCCCGATCACACGGTTGATCATACTCTGGGTTCCACATGCATGTTTTAGCTGAAGGAAGAATACCTTAAACCTGGAGAGTTGAGACCCGTGGAATGGGTACCATGCAATATGACTTCAAAGGGTCTTCA
The DNA here is from genome assembly GCF_949774975.1 of Lagenorhynchus albirostris. NCBI lineage: Eukaryota > Metazoa > Chordata > Mammalia > Artiodactyla > Delphinidae > Lagenorhynchus > Lagenorhynchus albirostris. Next base: position 72,931 of record NW_026783368.1, read on the forward strand.
TTTGCTCACCGAACCTCTCCAATCCTATCACTGCTGCGTTTATGCCCCTGCACACACGCTTGATTCTCTTTCGGAGACATAGCAATCCATAGGTTTTAAGATACTTCCTAGTCAGGTACATTCTTAGGCGTTTAATATGGGGTGTTGAGTCCATTTCGTTGAGCAAGGAGTAGCTCTTGTCTATTCCATATTTGGCTTAAGGAACTTTATCTGTGCTCATTTCAATCTCTGGTTTTATGCAGCACCCCAACTCACCTTTCCCCTTAAGCAAGCATAAGTTGGGTTTCTAAATTTGAGACCCTGTTCTGTTTTGGAATTCAGTTCCTGTGTAGCCAAGGTTACATTCCGTGTATTAGTGATATCTTATGATGTTTCTTTTTCTGTGTGACTTATTTCAGTTAGAATCATCCTACCTGAATCCACTCATTATGCTGCTACGGGCCTGATGACATAGATTTCATTGCTGAGTGATATTGCATTGTACGTAAGTACCACAACTTCTTTATCCATTTTTCACTTTCTGCGATATTGAACTTGTACCGTAAGCCAGGTTCTTGTAAACAGAGCCGTCCCAACCTTTGGGGTGGCTGTGTCTTTTTGATTTTAATTTCCCTAAGCTATAGGACCATAAGTGGAAGTGCCCTAGGCTCTGTTGCTTTGTTTTTTAGATGTTTCAGGAAACACCATACACTTCTCCCGAGTGGCTGTTGGCAATTTACATCCCGCCCATCAGCATAACAAGGCTCCCAGTTCTCCATGGCCTGTCCTGCCTTTCTGGATTTTACACTTTTTTCAGATGGCCCTTTTGACCGGGGGGAAGTGAGACTTCATTGTAGTGCAGATTTCCTTTGCAAGCTTGCTTGGTTGGCCAAAAAGGGCGTATGCGTTTTTTCCTGAATATATTCAGGAAAAAACGCATACGCCCTTTTTGGCCAAGTGCATCATTGTGGACGTTCTGCCTCTTTTCCTATGCTTTAAATGCAATTCCAGTCTACCTCCTGAAATCGGTATCCTGCAATTCTGCCCCGCTTTCAAGTCCTCTTGGCAGCCTTACTTCAGTATATTTTTGGACGATAGCTGTCATTTATAACTCTGCAGGTTTGTGAATTACAGTGCCCCTGAGCTCCTTTCTTCAACTCGCTTTCTCGTGAGCTGGCCGCAACACCGCAGGATGGCTTCAGGCCCTAATCTGGTTCCGGCACGGCACGCTGAGCCTTTGGTTAATTCCTCTTCCTGGTGGGAAATGAGAGTTAAATTTGCCCGTCCAGACACCTCCAGCTAGTCTGTCATTGGTTCTCCCTATTCCTGTTCATCTTCCGCAGAAATTGCAAACTGGGCCAAACAGAAGGTTAAAGGCACTGACTCTCCAAGTCGGGAGAGTGTTAGTAAAGCGTCTGGAATGTTGCACCCGAGTACCAGGGGACGAAAACTGAGACATATTGGAACACGTCTCCCGATCACACGATTCATCATACTCTGGGTTCCACATGCATGTTTTAGCTGAAGGAAGAATACCTTAAACCTGGAGAGTTGAGACCCGTGGAATGGGTACCATGCAATATGACTTCAAAGGGTCTTCATTTGCTCACCGAACCTCTCCAATCCTATCATTGCTGCGTTTATGCCCCTGCACACACGCTTGATTCTCTTTCGGAGACATAGCAATCCATAGGTTTTAAGATACTTCCTAGTCAGGTACATTCTTAGGCGTTTAATATGGGGTGTTGAGTCCATTTCGTTGAGCAAGGAGTAGCTCTTGTCTATTCCATATTTGGCTTAAGGAACTTTATCTGTGCTCATTTCAATCTCTGGTTTTATGCAGCACCCCAACTCACCTTTCCCCTTAAGCAAGCATAAGTTGGGTTTCTAAATTTGAGACCCTGTTCTGTTTTGGAATTCAGTTCCTGTGTAGCCAAGGTTACATTCCGTGTATTAGTGATATCTTATGATGTTTCTTTTTCTGTGTGACTTATTTCAGTTAGAATCATCATACCTGAATCCACTCATTATGCTGCTACGGGCCTGATGACATAGATTTCATTGCTGAGTGATACTGCATTGTACGTAAGTACCACAACTTCTTTATCCATTTTTCACTTTCTGCGATATTGAACTTGTACCGTAAGCCAGGTTCTTGTAAACAGAGCCGTCCCAACCTTTGGGGTGGCTGTGTCTTTTTGATTTTAATTTCCCTAAGCTATAGGACCATAAGTGGAAGTGCCCTAGGCTCTGTTGCTTTGTTTTTTAGATGTTTCAGGAAACACCATACACTTCTCCCGAGTGGCTGTTGGCAATTTACATCCCGCCCATCAGCATAACAAGGCTGCCAGTTCTCCATGGCCTGTCCTGCCTTTCTGGATTTTACACTTTTATCAGATGGCCCTTTTGACCGGGGGGAAGTGAGACTTCATTGTAGTGCAGATTTCCTTTGCAAGCTTGCTTGGTTGGCCAAAAAGGGCGTATGCGTTTTTTCCTGAATATATTCAGGAAAAAACGCATACGCCCTTTTTGGCCAAGTGCATCATTGTGGACGTTCTGCCTCTTTTCCTATGCTTTAAATGCAATTCCAGTCTACCTCCTGAAATCGGTTTCCTGCAATTCTGCCCCGCTTTCAAGTCCTCTTGGCAGCCTTACTTCAGTATATTTTTGGACGATAGCTGTCATTTATAACTCTGCAGGTTTGTGAATTACAGTGCCCCTGAGCTCCTTTCTTCAACTCGCTTTCTCGTGAGCTGGCCGCAACACCGCAGGATTGCTTCAGGCCCTAATCTGGTTCCGGCACGGCACGCTGAGCCTTTGGTTAATTCCTCTTCCTGGTGGGAAATGAGAGTTAAATTTGCCCGTCCAGACACCTCCATCTAGTCTCTCATTGGTTCTCCCTATTCCTGTTCATCTTCCGCAGAAATTGCAAACTGGGCCAAACAGGAGGTTAAAGGCACTGACTCTCCAAGTCGGGAGAGTGTTAGTAAAGCGTCTGGAATGTTGCACCCGAGTACCAGGGGACGAAAACTGACACATATTGGAACACGTCTCCCTATCACACGGTTGATCATACTCTGGGTTCCACATGCATGTTTTAGCTGAAGGAAGAATACCTTAAACCTGGAGAGTTGAGACCCGTGGAATGGGTACCATGCAATATGACTTCAAAGGGTCTTCATTTGCTCACTGAACTTCTCCAATCATATCACTGCTGCGTTGTTGCCCCTGTACACACGCTTGATTCTCTTTCGGAGACATAGCAATCCATAGGTTTTAAGATACTTCCTAGTCAGGTATATTCTTAGGTGTTTACTATGGTGTGTTGAGTCCATTTCGTTGAGCAAGGAGTAGCTCTTGTCTATTCCATATTTGGCATAAGGAACTTTATCTGTGCTCATTTCAATCTCTGGTTTTATGCAGCACCCCAACTCACCTTTCCCCTTAAGCAAGCATAAGTTGGGTTTCTAAATTTGAGACCCTGTTCTGTTTTGGAATTCAGTTCCTGTGTAGCCAAGTTTACATTCCGTGTATTAGTGATATCTTATGATGTTTCTTTTTCTGTGTGACTTATTTCAGTTAGAATCATCATACCTGAATCCACTCATTATGCTGCTACGGACCTGATGACATAGATTTCATTGCTGAGTGATACTGCATTGTACGTAAGTACCACAACTTCTTTATCCATTTTTCACTTTCGGCGATATTGAACTTGTACCGTAAACCAGGTTCTTGTAAACAGAGCCGTCCCAACCTTTGGGGTGGCTGTGTCTTTTGATTTTAATTTCCCTAAGCTATAGGACCATAAGTGGAAGTGCCCTAGGCTCTGTTGCTTTGTTTTTTAGATGTTTCAGGAAACACCATACACTTCTCCCGAGTGGCTGTTGGCAATTTACATCCCACCCATCAGCATAACAAGGCTCCCAGTTCTCCATGGCCTGTCCTGCCTTTCTGGATTTTACACTTTTTTCAGATGGCCCTTTTGACCGGGGGGAAGTGAGACTTCATTGTAGTGCAGATTTCCTTTGCAAGCTTGCTTGGTTGGCCAAAAAGGGCGTATGCGTTTTTTCCTGAATATATTCAGGAAAAAACGCATACGCCCTTTTTGGCCAAGTGCATCATTGTGGACGTTCTGCCTCTTTTCCTATGCTTTAAATGCAATTCCAGTCTACCTCCTGAAATCGGTTTCCTGCAATTCTGCCCCGCTTTCAAGTCCTCTTGGCAGCCTTACTTCAGTATATTTTTGGACGATAGCTGTCATTTATAACTCTGCAGGTTTGTGAATTACAGTGCCCCTGAGCTCCTTTCTTCAACTCGCTTTCTCGTGAGCTGGCCGCAACACCGCATGTTGGCTTCAGGCCCTAATCTGGTTCCGGCACGGCACGCTGAGCCTTTGGTTAATTCCTCTTCCTAGTGGGAAATGAGAGTTAAATTTGCCCGTCCAGACACCTCCATCTAGTCTCTCATTGTTTCTCCCTATTCCTGTTCATCTTCCGCAGAAATTGCAAATTGGGCGAAACAGGAGGTTAAAGGCACTGACTCTCCAAGTCGGGAGAGTGTTAGTAAAGCGTCTGGAATGTTGCACCCGAGTACCAGGGGACGAAAACTGACACATATTGGAACACGTCTCCCGATCACACGGTTGATCATACTCTGGGTTCCACATGCATGTTTTAGCTGAAGGAAGAATACCTTAAACCTGGAGAGTTGAGACCCGTGGAATGGGTACCATGCAATATGACTTCAAAGGGTCTTCATTTGCTCACCGAACTTCTCCAATCCTATCACTGCTGCGTTTTTGCCCCTGTACACACGCTTGATTGTCTTTCGGAGACATAGCAATCCATAGGTTTTAAGATACTTCCTAGTCAGGTACTCTCTTAGGCATTTAATATGGGGTGTTGAGTCCATTTCGTTGAGCAAGGAGTAGCTGTTGTCTATTCCATATTTGGCATAAGGAACTTTATCTGTGCTCATTTCAATCTCTGGTTCATGCAGCACCGCAAATCACCTTTCCCCTTAAGCAAGCATAAGTTGGGTTTCTAAATTTGAGACCCTGTTCTGTTTTGTAATTTAGTTCCTGTGTAGCCAAGATTACATTCCGTGTATTAGTGATATCTTATGATGTTTCTTTTTCTGTGTGACTTATTTCAGTTAGAATCATCATACCTGAATCCACTCATTATGCTGCTACGGGCCTGATGACATAGATTTCATTGCTGAGTGATACTGCATTGTACGTAAGTACCACAACTTCTTTATCCATTTTTCACTTTCTGCGATATTGAAATTGTACCGTAAACCAGGTTCTTGTAAACAGAGCCATCCCAACCTTTGGGGTGGCTGTGTCTTTTTGATTTTAATTTCCCTAAGCTATAGGACCATAAGTGGAAGTGCCCTAGGCTCTGTTGCTTTGTTTTTTAGATGTTTCAGGAAACACCATACACTTCTCCCGAGTGGCTGTTGGCAATTTACATCCCGCCCATCAGCATAACAAGGCTCCCAGTTCTCCATGGCCTGTCCTGCCTTTCTGGATTTTACACTTTTTTCAGATGGCCCTTTTGACCGGGGGGAAGTGAGACTTCATTGTAGTGCAGATTTCCTTTGCAACCTTGATTGGTTGGCCAAAAAGGGCGTATGCGTTTTTTCCTGAATATATTCAGGAAAAAACGCATACGCCCTTTTTGGCCAAGTGCATCATTGTGGACGTTCTGCCTCTTTTCCTATGCTTTAAATGCAATTCCAGTCTACCTCCTGAAATCGGTTTCCTGCAATTCTGCCCCGCTTTCAAGTCCTCTTGGCAGCCTTACTTCAGTATATTTTTGGACGATAGCTATCATTTATAACTCTGCAGGTTTGTGAATTACAGTGCCCCTGAGCTCCTTTCTTCAACTCGCTTTCTCGTTAGCTGGCTGCAACACCGCAGGATGGCTTCAGGCCCTAATCTGGTTCCGGCACGGCACGCTGAGCCTTTGGTTAATTCCTCTTCCTGGTGGGAAATGAGAGTTAAATTTGCCCGTCAAGACACCTCCAGCTAGTCTGTCATTGGTTCTCCCTATTCCTCTTCATCTTCCGCAGAAATTGCAAACTGGGCCAAACAGGAGGTTAAAGGCACTGACTCTCCAAGTCGGGAGAGTGTTAGTAAAGCATCTGGAATGTTGCACCCGAGTACCAGGGGACGAAAACTGAGACATATTGGAACACGTCTCCGGATCACACGGTTGATCATACTCTGGGTTCCACATGCATGTTTTAGCTGAAGGAAGAATGCCTTAAACCTGGAGAGTAGAGACCCGTGGAATGGGTACCATGCAATATGACTTCAAAGGGTCTTCATTTGCTCACCGAACCTCTCCAATCCTATCACTGCTGCGTTTATGCCCCTGTACACACGCTTGATTCTCTTTCGGACACATAGCAATCCATAGGTTTTAAGATACTTCCTAGTCAGGTATATTCTTAGGTGTTTAATATGGGGTGTTGAGTCCATTTCGTTGAGCAAGGAGTAGCTCTTGTCTATTCCATATTTGGCTTAAGGAACTTTATCTGTGCTCATTTCAATCTCTGGTTTTATGCAGCACCCCAACTCACCTTTCCCCTTAAGCAAGCATAAGTTGGGTTTCTAAATTTGAGACCCTGTTCTGTTTTGGAATTCAGTTCCTGTGTAGCCAAGTTTACATTCCGTGTATTAGTGATATCTTATGATGTTTCTTTTTCTGTGTACTTATTTCAGTTAGAATCATCATACCTGAATCCACTCATTATGCTGCTACGGGCCTGATGACATAGATTTCATTGCTTAGTGATACTGCATTGTACGTAAGTACCACAACTTCTTTATCCATTTTTCACTTTCTGCGATATTGAACTTGTACCGTAAACCAGGTTCTTGTAAACAGAGCCGTCCCAACTTTTGGGGTGGCTGTGTCTTTTGATTTTAATTTCCCTAAGCTATAGGACCATAAGTGGAAGTGCCCTAGGCTCTGTTGCTTTGTTTTTTAGATGTTTCAGGAAACACCATACACTTCTCCCGAGTGGCTGTTGGCAATTTACATCCCGCCCATCAGCATAACAAGGCTCCCAGTTCTCCATGGCCTGTCCTGCCTTTCTGGATTTTACACTTTTTTCAGATGGCCCTTTTGACCAGGGGGAAGTGAGACTTCATTGTAGTGCAGATTTCCTTTGCAAGCTTGCTTGGTTGGCCAAAAAGGGCATATGCGTTTTTTCCTGAATATATTTAGGAAAAAACGCATACGCCCTTTTTGGCCAAGTGCATCATTGTGGACGTTCTGCCTCTTTTCCTATGCTTTCAATGCAATTCCAGTCTACCTCCTGAAATCGGTTTCCTGCAATTCTGCCCCGTTTTCAAGTCCTCTTGGCAGCCTTACTTCAGTATATTTTTGGACGATAGCTGTCATTTATAACTCTGCAGGTTTGTGAATTACAGTGCCCCTGAGCTCCTTTCTTCAACTCGCTTTCTCGTGAGCTGGCCGCAACACCGCAGGATGGCTTCAGGCCCTAATCTGGTTCCGGCACGGCACGCTGAGCCTTTGGTTAATTCCTCTTCCTGGTGGGAAATGAGAGTTAACTTTGCCCGTCCAGACACCTCCAGCTAGTCTGTCATTGGTTCTCCCTATTCCTGTTCATCTTCCGCAGAAATTGCAAACTGGGCCATACAGGAGGTTAAAGGCACTGACTCTCCAAGTCGGGAGAGTGTTAGTAAAGCGTCTGGAATGTTGCACCCGAGTACCAGGGGCCGAAAACTGAGACATATTGGAACACGTCTCCCGCACACATGGTTGATCATACTCTGGGTTCCACATGCATGTTTTAGCTGAAGGAAGAATGCCTTAATCCTGGAGAGTTGAGACCCGTGGAATGGGTACCATGTAATATGACTTCAAAGGGTCTTCATTTGCTCACCGAACCTCTCCAATCCTATCACTGCTGCGTTTATGCCCCTGTACACACGCTTGATTCTCTTTCGGAGACATAGCAATCCATAGGTTTTAAGATACTTCCTAGTCAGGTATATTCTTAGGTGTTTAATATGGGGTGTTGAGTCCATTTCGTTGAGCAAGGAGTAGCTCTTGTCTATTCCATATTTGGCTTAAGGAACTTTATCTGTGCTCATTTCAATCTCTGGTTTTATGCAGCACCCCAACTCACCTTTCCCCTTAAGCAAGCATAAGTTGGTTTTCTAAATTTGAGACCCTGTTCTGTTTTGGAATTCAGTTCCTGTGTAGCCAAGGTTACATTCCGTGTATTAGTGATATCTTATGATGTTTCTTTTCCTGTGTGACTTATTTCAGTTAGAATCATCGTACCTGAATCCACTCATTATGCTGCTACGGGCCTGATGACATAGATTTCATTGCTGAGTGATATTGCATTGTACGTAAGTACCACAACTTCTTTATCCATTTTTCACTTTCTGCGATATTGAACTTGTACCGTAAACCAGGTTCTTGTAAACAGAGCCGTCCCAACCTTTGGGGTGGCTGTGTCTTTTGATTTTAATTTCCCTAAGCTATAGGACCATAAGTGGAAGTGCCCTAGGCTCTGTTGCTTTGTTTTTTAGATGTTTCAGGAAACACCATACACTTCTCCCGAGTGGCTGTTGGCAATTTACATCCCGCCCATCAGCATAACAAGGCTCCCAGTTCTCCATGGCCTGTCCTGCCTTTCTGGATTTTACACTTTTTACAGATGGCCCTTTTGACCGGGGGGAAGTGAGACTTCATTGTAGTGCAGATTTCCTTTGCAAGCTTGCTTGGTTGGCCAAAAAGGGCGTATGCGTTTTTTCCTGAATATATTCAGGAAAAAACGCATACGCCCTTTTTGGCCAAGTGCATCATTGTGGACGTTCTGCCTCTTTTCCTATGCTTTAAATGCAATTCCAGTCTACCTCCTGAAATCGGTTTCCTGCAATTCTGCCCCGCTTTCAAGTCCTCTTGGCAGCCTTACTTCAGTATATTTTTGGACGATAGCTGTCATTTATAACTCTGCAGGTTTGTGAATTACAGTGCCCCTGAGCTCCTTTCTTCAACTCGCTTTCTCGTGAGCTGGCCGCAACACCGCATGTTGGCTTCAGGCCCTAATCTGGTTCCGGCACGGCACGCTGAGCCTTTGGTTAATTCCTCTTCCTAGTGGGAAATGAGAGTTAAATTTGCCCGTCCAGACACCTCCATCTAGTCTCTCATTGTTTCTCCCTATTCCTGTTCATCTTCCGCAGAAATTGCAAATTGGGCGAAACAGGAGGTTAAAGGCACTGACTCTCCAAGTCGGGAGAGTGTTAGTAAAGCGTCTGGAATGTTGCACCCGAGTACCAGGGGACGAAAACTGACACATATTGGAACACGTCTCCCTATCACACGGTTGATCATACTCTGGGTTCCACATGCATGTTTTAGCTGAAGGAAGAATACCTTAAACCTGGAGTGTTGAGACCCGTGGAATGGGTACCATGCAATATGACTTCAAAGGGTCTTCATTTGCTCACTGAACTTCTCCAATCATATCACTGCTGCGTTGTTGCCCCTGTACACACGCTTGATTCTCTTTCGGAGACATAGCAATCCATAGGTTTTAAGATACTTCCTAGTCAGGTATATTATTAGGTGTTTACTATGGTGTGTTGAGTCCATTTCGTTGAGCAAGGAGTAGCTCTTGTCTATTCCATATTTGGCATAAGGAACTTTATCTGTGCTCATTTCAATCTCTGGTTTTATGCAGCACCCCAACTCACCTTTCCCCTTAAGCAAGCATAAGTTGGGTTTCTAAATTTGAGACCCTGTTCTGTTTTGGAATTCAGTTCCTGTGTAGCCAAGTTTACATTCCGTGTATTAGTGATATCTTATGATGTTTCTTTTTCTGTGTGACTTATTTCAGTTAGAATCATCATACCTGAATCCACTCATTATGCTGCTACGGACCTGATGACATAGATTTCATTGCTGAGTGATACTGCATTGTACGTAAGTACCACAACTTCTTTATCCATTTTTCACTTTCGGCGATATTGAACTTGTACCGTAAACCAGGTTCTTGTAAACAGAGCCGTCCCAACCTTTGGGGTGGCTGTGTCTTTTGATTTTAATTTCCCTAAGCTATAGGACCATAAGTGGAAGTGCCCTAGGCTCTGTTGCTTTGTTTTTTAGATGTTTCAGGAAACACCATACACTTCTCCCGAGTGGCTGTTGGCAATTTACATCCCGCCCATCAGCATAACAAGGCTCCCAGTTCTCCATGGCCTGTCCTGCCTTTCTGGATTTTACACTTTTTTCAGATGGCCCTTTTGACCGGGGGGAAGTGAGACTTCATTGTAGTGCAGATTTCCTTTGCAAGCTTGCTTGGTTGGCCAAAAAGGGCGTATGCGTTTTTTCCTGAATATATTCAGGAAAAAACGCATACGCCCTTTTTGGCCAAGTGCATCATTGTGGACGTTCTGCCTCTTTTCCTATGCTTTAAATGCAATTCCAGTCTACCTCCTGAAATCGGTTTCCTGCAATTCTGCCCCGCTTTCAAGTCCTCTTGGCAGCCTTACTTCAGTATATTTTTGGACGATAGCTGTCATTTATAACTCTGCAGGTTTGTGAATTACAGTGCCCCTGAGCTCCTTTCTTCAACTCGCTTTCTCGTGAGCTGGCCGCAACACCGCATGTTGGCTTCAGGCCCTAATCTGGTTCCGGCACGGCACGCTGAGCCTTTGGTTAATTCCTCTTCCTAGTGGGAAATGAGAGTTAAATTTGCCCGTCCAGACACCTCTATCTAGTCTCTCATTGTTTCTCCCTATTCCTGTTCATCTTCCGCAGAAATTGCAAATTGGGCGAAACAGGAGGTTAAAGGCACTGACTCTCCAAGTCAGGAGAGTGTTAGTAAAGCGTCTGGAATGTTGCACCCGAGTACCAGGGGACGAAAACTGAGACATATTGGAACACGTCTCCCGATCACACGGTTGATCATACTCTGGGTTCCACATGCATGTTTTAGCTGAAGGAAGAATACCTTAAACCTGGAGAGTTGAGACCCGTGGAATGGGTACCATGCAATATGACTTCAAAGGGTCTTCATTTGCTCACCGAACTTCTCCAATCCTATCACTGCTGCGTTTTTGCCCCTGTACACACGCTTGATTGTCTTTCGGAGACATAGCAATCCATAGGTTTTAAGATACTTCCTAGTCAGGTACTCTCTTAGGCATTTAATATGGGGTGTTGAGTCCATTTCGTTGAGCAAGGAGTAGCTGTTGTCTATTCCATATTTGGCATAAGGAACTTTATCTGTGCTCATTTCAATCTCTGGTTCATGCAGCACCGCAAATCACCTTTCCCCTTAAGCAAGCATAAGTTGGGTTTCTAAATTTGAGACCCTGTTCTGTTTTGTAATTTAGTTCCTGTGTAGCCAAGATTACATTCCGTGTATTAGTGATATCTTATGATGTTTCTTTTTCTGTGTGACTTATTTCAGTTAGAATCATCATACCTGAATCCACTCATTATGCTGCTACGGGCCTGATGACATAGATTTCATTGCTGAGTGATACTGCATTGTACGTAAGTACCACAACTTCTTTATCCATTTTTCACTTTCTGCGATATTGAAATTGTACCGTAAACCAGGTTCTTGTAAACAGAGCCATCCCAACCTTTGGGGTGGCTGTGTCTTTTTGATTTTAATTTCCCTAAGCTATAGGACCATAAGTGGAAGTGCCCTAGGCTCTGTTGCTTTGTTTTTTAGATGTTTCAGGAAACACCATACACTTCTCCCGAGTGGCTGTTGGCAATTTACATCCCGCCCATCAGCATAACAATTCTCCCAGTTCTCCATGGCCTGTCCTGCCTTTCTGGATTTTACACTTTTTTCAGATGGCCCTTTTGACCGGGGGGAAGTGAGACTTCATTGTAGTGCAGATTTCCTTTGCAAGCTTGCTTGGTTGGCCAAAAAGTGCGTATGCGTTTTTTCCTGAATATATTCAGGAAAAAACGCATACGCCCTTTTTGGCCAAGTGCATCATTGTGGACGTTCTGCCTCTTTTCCTATGCTTTAAATGCAATTCCAGTCTACCTCCTGAAATCGGTTTCCTGCAATTCTGCCCCGCTTTCAAGTCCTCTTGGCAGCCTTACTTCAGTATATTTTTGGACGATAGCTATCATTTATAACTCTGCAGGTTTGTGAATTACAGTGCCCCTGAGCTCCTTTCTTCAACTCGCTTTCTCGTTAGCTGGCTGCAACACCGCAGGATGGCTTCAGGCCCTAATCTGGTTCCGGCACGGCACGCTGAGCCTTTGGTTAATTCCTCTTCCTGGTGGGAAATGAGAGTTAAATTTGCCCGTCAAGACACCTCCAGCTAGTCTGTCATTGGTTCTCCCTATTCCTCTTCATCTTCCGCAGAAATTGCAAACTGGGCCAAACAGGAGGTTAAAGGCACTGACTCTCCAAGTCGGGAGAGTGTTAGTAAAGCATCTGGAATGTTGCACCCGAGTACCAGGGGACGAAAACTGAGACATATTGGAACACGTCTCCGGATCACACGGTTGATCATACTCTGGGTTCCACATGCATGTTTTAGCTGAAGGAAGAATGCCTTAAACCTGGAGAGTAGAGACCCGTGGAATGGGTACCATGCAATATGACTTCAAAGGGTCTTCATTTGCTCACCGAACCTCTCCAATCCTATCACTGCTGCGTTTATGCCCCTGTACACACGCTTGATTCTCTTTCGGACACATAGCAATCCATAGGTTTTAAGATACTTCCTAGTCAGGTATATTCTTAGGTGTTTAATATGGGGTGTTGAGTCCATTTCGTTGAGCAAGGAGTAGCTCTTGTCTATTCCATATTTGGCTTAAGGAACTTTATCTGTGCTCATTTCAATCTCTGGTTTTATGCAGCACCCCAACTCACCTTTCCCCTTAAGCAAGCATAAGTTGGGTTTCTAAATTTGAGACCCTGTTCTGTTTTGGAATTCAGTTCCTGTGTAGCCAAGTTTACATTCCGTGTATTAGTGATATCTTATGATGTTTCTTTTTCTGTGTACTTATTTCAGTTAGAATCATCATACCTGAATCCACTCATTATGCTGCTACGGGCCTGATGACATAGATTTCATTGCTTAGTGATACTGCATTGTACGTAAGTACCACAACTTCTTTATCCATTTTTCACTTTCTGCGATATTGAACTTGTACCGTAAACCAGGTTCTTGTAAACAGAGCCGTCCCAACTTTTGGGGTGGCTGTGTCTTTTGATTTTAATTTCCCTAAGCTATAGGACCATAAGTGGAAGTGCCCTAGGCTCTGTTGCTTTGTTTTTTAGATGTTTCAGGAAACACCATACACTTCTCCCGAGTGGCTGTTGGCAATTTACATCCCGCCCATCAGCATAACAAGGCTCCCAGTTCTCCATGGCCTGTCCTGCCTTTCTGGATTTTACACTTTTTTCAGATGGCCCTTTTGACCAGGGGGAAGTGAGACTTCATTGTAGTGCAGATTTCCTTTGCAAGCTTGCTTGGTTGGCCAAAAAGGGCATATGCGTTTTTTCCTGAATATATTTAGGAAAAAACGCATACGCCCTTTTTGGCCAAGTGCATCATTGTGGACGTTCTGCCTCTTTTCCTATGCTTTCAATGCAATTCCAGTCTACCTCCTGAAATCGGTTTCCTGCAATTCTGCCCCGTTTTCAAGTCCTCTTGGCAGCCTTACTTCAGTATATTTTTGGACGATAGCTGTCATTTATAACTCTGCAGGTTTGTGAATTACAGTGCCCCTGAGCTCCTTTCTTCAACTCGCTTTCTCGTGAGCTGGCCGCAACACCGCAGGATGGCTTCAGGCCCTAATCTGGTTCCGGCACGGCACGCTGAGCCTTTGGTTAATTCCTCTTCCTGGTGGGAAATGAGAGTTAACTTTGCCCGTCCAGACACCTCCAGCTAGTCTGTCATTGGTTCTCCCTATTCCTGTTCATCTTCCGCAGAAATTGCAAACTGGGCCATACAGGAGGTTAAAGGCACTGACTCTCCAAGTCGGGAGAGTGTTAGTAAAGCGTCTGGAATGTTGCACCCGAGTACCAGGGGCCGAAAACTGAGACATATTGGAACACGTCTCCCGCACACATGGTTGATCATACTCTGGGTTCCACATGCATGTTTTAGCTGAAGGAAGAATGCCTTAATCCTGGAGAGTTGAGACCCGTGGAATGGGTACCATGTAATATGACTTCAAAGGGTCTTCATTTGCTCACCGAACCTCTCCAATCCTATCACTGCTGCGTTTATGCCCCTGTACACACGCTTGATTCTCTTTCAGAGACATAGCAATCCATAGGTTTTAAGATACTTCCTAGTCAGGTATATTCTTAGGTGTTTAATATGGGGTGTTGAGTCCATTTCGTTGAGCAAGGAGTAGCTCTTGTCTATTCCATATTTGGCTTAAGGAACTTTATCTGTGCTCATTTCAATCTCTGGTTTTATGCAGCACCCCAACTCACCTTTCCCCTTAAGCAAGCATAAGTTGGTTTTCTAAATTTGAGACCCTGTTCTGTTTTGGAATTCAGTTCCTGTGTAGCCAAGTTTACATTCCGTGTATTAGTGATATCTTATGATGTTTCTTTTCCTGTGTGACTTATTTCAGTTAGAATCATCGTACCTGAATCCACTCATTATGCTGCTACGGGCCTGATGACATAGATTTCATTGCTGAGTGATACTGCATTGTACGTAAGTACCACAACTTCTTTATCCATTTTTCACTTTCTGCGATATTGAACTTGTACCGTAAACCAGGTTCTTGTAAACAGAGCCGTCCCAACCTTTGGGGTGGCTGTGTCTTTTTGATTTTAATTTCCCTAAGCTATAGGACCATAAGTGGAAGTGCCCTAGGCTCTGTTGCTTTGTTTTTTAGATGTTTCAGGAAACACCATACACTTCTCCCGAGTGGCTGTTGGCAATTTACATCCCGCCCATCAGCATAACAAGGCTCCCAGTTCTCCATGGCCTGTCCTGCCTTTCTGGATTTTACACTTTTTTCAGATGGCCCTTTTGACCGGGGGAAAGTGAGACTTCATTGTAGTGCAGATTTCCTTTGCAAGCTTGCTTGGTTGGCCAAAAAGGGCGTATGCGTTTTTTCCTGAATATATTCAGGAAAAAACGCATACGCCCTTTTTGGCCAAGTGCATCATTGTGGACGTTCTGCCTCTTTTCCTATGCTTTCAATGCAATTCCAGTCTACCTCCTGAAATCGGTTTCCTGCAATTCTGCCCCGCTTTCAAGTCCTCTTGGCAGCCTTACTTCAGTATATTTTTGGACGATAGCTGTCATTTATAACTCTGCAGGTTTGTGAATTACAGTGCCCCTGAGCTCCTTTCTTCAACTCGCTTTCTCGTGAGCTGGCCGCAACACCGCAGGATGGCTTCAGGCCCTAATCTGGTTCCGGCACGGCACGCTGAGCCTTTGGTTAATTCCTCTTCCTGGTGGGAAATGAGAGTTAAATTTGCCCGTCCAGACACCTCCAGCTAGTCTGTCATTGGTTCTCCCTATTCCTGTTCATCTTCCGCAGAAATTGCAAACTGGGCCAAACAGGAGGTTAAAGGCACTGACTCTCCAAGTCGGGAGAGTGTTAGTAAAGCGTCTGGAATGTTGCACCCGAGTACCAGGGGACGAAAACTGACACATATTGGAACACGTCTCCCGATCACACGGTTGATCATACTCTGGGTTCCACATGCATGTTTTAGCTGAAGGAGAATACCTTAAACCTGGAGAGTTGAGACCCGTGGAATGGGTACCATGCAATATGACTTCAAAGGGTCTTCATTTGCTCACCGAACTTCTCCAATCCTATCACTGCTGCGTTTTTGCCCCTGTACACACGCTTGATTCTCTTTCGGAGACATAGCAATCCATAGGTTTTAAGATACTTCCTAGTCAGGTACACCCTTAGGCATTTAATATGGGGTGTTGAGTCCATTTCGTTGAGCAAGGAGTAGCTGTTGTCTATTCCATATTTGGCATAAGGAACTTTATCTGTGCTCATTTCAATCTCTGGTTTTATGCAGCACCCCAATTCACCTTTCCCCTTAAGCAAGCATAAGTTGGGTTTCTAAATTTAGACCCTGTTCTGTTTTGTAATTCAGTTCCTGTGTAGCCAAGTTTACATTCCGTGTATTACTGATATCTTATGATGTTTCTTTTTCTGTGTGACTTATTTCAGTTAGAATCATCATACCTGAATCCACTCATTATGCTGCTACGGGCCTGATGACATAGATTTCATTGCTGAGTGATACTGCATTGTACGTAAGTACCACAACTTCTTTATCCATTTTTCACTTTCTGCGATATTGAACTTGTACCGTAAACCAGGTTCTTGTAAACAGAGCCGTCCCAACCTTTGGGGTGGCTGTGTCTTTTGATTTTAATTTCCCTAAGCTATAGGACCATAAGTGGAAGTGCCCTAGGCTCTGTTGCTTTGTTTTTTAGATGTTTCAGGAAACACCATACACTTCTCCCGAGTGGCTGTTGGCAATTTACATCCCGCCCATCAGCATTAACAAGTCTCCCACTTCTCCGTGGCCTGTCCTGCCTTTCTGGATTTTACACTTTTTTCAGATGGCCCTTTTGACCGGGGGGAAGTGAGACTTCATTGTAGTGCAGATTTCCTTTGCAAGCTTGCTTGGTTGGCCAAAAAGGGCGTATGCGTTTTTGCCTGAATATATTCAGGAAAAAACGCATACGCCCTTTTTGGCCAAGTGCATCATTGTGGACGTTCTGCCTCTTTTCCTATGCTTTAAATGCAATTCCAGTCTACCTCCTGAAATCGGTTTCCTGCAATTCTGCCCCGCTTTCAAGTCCTCTTGGCAGCCTTACTTCAGTATATTTTTGGACGATAGCTGTCATTTATAACTCTGCAGGTTTGTGAATTACAGTGACCCTGAGCTCCTTTCTTCAACTCGCTTTCTCGTGAGCTTGCCGCAACACCGCAGGGTTGCTTCAGGCCCTAATCTGGTTCCGGCACGGCACGCTGAGCCTTTGGTTAATTCCTCTTCCTGGTGGGAAATGAGAGTTAAATTTGCCCGTCCAGACACCTCCATCTAGTCTCTCATTGGTTCTCCCTATTCCTGTTCATCTTCCGCAGAAATTGCAAACTGGGCCAAACAGGAGGTTAAAGGCGCTGACTCTCCAAGTCGGGAGAGTGTTAGTAAAGCGTCTGCAATGTTGCACCCGAGTACCAGGGGACGAAAACTGACACATATTGGAACACGTCTCCCGATCACACGGTTGATCATACTCTGGGTTCCACATGCATGTTTTAGCTGAAGGAAGAATGCCTTAAACCTGGAGAGTTGAGACCCGTGGAATGGGTACCATGCAATATGACTTCAAAGGGTCTTCATTTGCTCACCGAACCTCTCCAATCCTATCACTGCTGCGTTTATGCCCCTGTACACACGCTTGATTCTCTTTCGGAGACATAACAATCCATAGGTTTTAAGATACTTTCTAGTCAGGTATATTCTTAGGTGTTTAATATGGGGTGTTGAGTCCATTTCGTTGAGCAAGGAGTAGCTCTTGTCTATTCCATATTTGGCTTAAGGAACTTTATCTGTGCTCATTTCAATCTCTGGTTTTATGCAGCACCCCAACTCACCTTTCCCCTTAAGCAAGCATAAGTTGGTTTTCTAAATTTGAGACCCTGTTCTGTTTTGGAATTCAGTTCCTGTGTAGCCAAGTTTACATTCCGTGTATTAGTGATATCTTATGATGTTTCTTTTTCTGTGTGACTTATTTCAGTTAGAATCATCATACCTGAATCCACTCATTATGCTGCTATGGGCCTGATGACATAGATTTCCTTGCTGAGTGATATTGCATTGTACGTAAGTACCACAACTTCTTTATCCATTTTTCACTTTCTGCGATATTGAACTTGTACCGTAAACCAGGTTCTTGTAAACAGAGCCGTCCCAACCTTTGGGGTGGCTGTGTCTTTTGATTTTAATTTCCCTAAGCTATAGGACCATAAGTGGAAGTGCCCTAGGCTCTGTTGCTTTGTTTTTTAGATGTTTCAGGAAACAGCATACACTTCTCCCGAGTGGCTGTTGGCAATTTACATCCCGCCCATCAGCATAACAAGGCTCCCAGTTCTCCATGGCCTGTCCTGCCTTTCTGGATTTTACACTTTTTTCAGATGGCCCTTTTGACCAGGGGGAAGTGAGACTTCATTGTAGTGCAGATTTCTTTGCAAGCTTGCTTGGTTGGCCAAAAAGGGCGTATGCGTTTTTTCCTGAATATATTCAGGAAAAAACGCATACGCCCTTTTTGGCCAAGTGCATCATTGTGGACGTTCTGCCTCTTTTCCTATGCTTTAAATGCAATTCCAGTCTACCTCCTGAAATCGGTTTCCTGCAATTCTGCACCGCTTTCAAGTCCTCTTGGCAGCCTTACTTCAGTATATTTTTGGACGATAGCTGTCATTTATAACTCTGCAGGTTTGTGAATTACAGTGCCCCTGAGCTCCTTTCCTCAACTCGCTTTCTCGTGAGCTGGCCGCAACACCGCAGGTTGGCTTCAGGCCCTAATCTGGTTCCGGCACGGCACGCTGAGCCTTTGGTTAATTCCTCTTCCTGGTGGGAAATGAGAGTTAAATTTGCCCGTCCAGACAGCTCCAGCTAGTCTCTCATTGGTTCTCCCTATTCCTGTTCATCTTCCGCAGAAATTGCAAACTGGGCCAAACAGGAGGTTAAAGGCACTGACTCTCCAAGTCGGGAGAGTGTTAGTAAAGCGTCTGGAATGTTGCACCCGAGTACCAGGGGACGAAAACTGAGACATATTGGAACACGTCTCCCGATCACACGGTTGATCATACTCTGGGTTCCACATGCATGTTTTAGCTGAAGGAAGAATGCCTTAAACCTGGAGAGTAGAGACCCGTGGAATGGGTACCATGCAATATGACTTCAAAGGGTCTTCATTTGCTCACCGAACCTCTCCAATCCTATCACTGCTGCGTTTATGCCCCTGTACACACGCTTGATTCTCTTTCGGACACATAGCAATCCATAGGTTTTAAGATACTTCCTAGTCAGGTATATTCTTAGGTGTTTAATATGGGGTGTTGAGTCCATTTCGTTGAGCAAGGAGTAGCTCTTGTCTATTCCATATTTGGCTTAAGGAACTTTATCTGTGCTCATTTCAATCTCTGGTTTTATGCAGCACCCCAACTCACCTTTCCCCTTAAGCAAGCATAAGTTGGGTTTCTAAATTTGAGACCCTGTTCTGTTTTGGAATTCAGTTCCTGTGTAGCCAAGTTTACATTCCGTGTATTAGTGATATCTTATGATGTTTCTTTTTCTGTGTACTTATTTCAGTTAGAATCATCATACCTGAATCCACTCATTATGCTGCTACGGGCCTGATGACATAGATTTCATTGCTGAGTGATACTGCATTGTACGTAAGTACCACAACTTCTTTATCCATTTTTCACTTTCTGCGATATTGAACTTGTACCGTAAACCAGGTTCTTGTAAACAGAGCCGTCCCAACTTTTGGGGTGGCTGTGTCTTTTGATTTTAATTTCCCTAAGCTATAGGACCATAAGTGGAAGTGCCCTAGGCTCTGTTGCTTTGTTTTTTAGATGTTTCAGGAAACACCATACACTTCTCCCGAGTGGCTGTTGGCAATTTACATCCCGCCCATCAGCATAACAAGGCTCCCAGTTCTCCATGGCTTGTCCTGCCTTTCTGGATTTTACACTTTTTTCAGATGGCCCTTTTGACCAGGGGGAAGTGAGACTTCATTGTAGTGCAGATTTCCTTTGCAAGCTTGCTTGGTTGGCCAAAAAGGGCATATGCGTTTTTTCCTGAATATATTTAGGAAAAAACGCATACGCCCTTTTTGGCCAAGTGCATCATTGTGGACGTTCTGCCTCTTTTCCTATGCTTTCAATGCAATTCCAGTCTACCTCCTGAAATCGGTTTCCTGCAATTCTGCCCCGTTTTCAAGTCCTCTTGGCAGCCTTACTTCAGTATATTTTTGGACGATAGCTGTCATTTATAACTCTGCAGGTTTGTGAATTACAGTGCCCCTGAGCTCCTTTCTTCAACTCGCTTTCTCGTGAGCTGGCCGCAACACCGCAGGATGGCTTCAGGCCCTAATCTGGTTCCGGCACGGCACGCTGAGCCTTTGGTTAATTCCTCTTCCTGGTGGGAAATGAGAGTTAACTTTGCCCGTCCAGACACCTCCAGCTAGTCTGTCATTGGTTCTCCCTATTCCTGTTCATCTTCCGCAGAAATTGCAAACTGGGCCATACAGGAGGTTAAAGGCACTGACTCTCCAAGTCGGGAGAGTGTTAGTAAAGCGTCTGGAATGTTGCACCCGAGTACCAGGGGCCGAAAACTGAGACATATTGGAACACGTCTCCCGCACACATGGTTGATCATACTCTGGGTTCCACATGCATGTTTTAGCTGAAGGAAGAATGCCTTAATCCTGGAGAGTTGAGACCCGTGGAATGGGTACCATGTAATATGACTTCAAAGGGTCTTCATTTGCTCACCGAACCTCTCCAATCCTATCACTGCTGCGTTTATGCCCCTGTACACACGCTTGATTCTCTTTCGGAGACATAGCAATCCATAGGTTTTAAGATACTTCCTAGTCAGGTATATTCTTAGGTGTTTAATATGGGGTGTTGAGTCCATTTCGTTGAGCAAGGAGTAGCTCTTGTCTATTCCATATTTGGCTTAAGGAACTTTATCTGTGCTCATTTCAATCTCTGGTTTTATGCAGCACCCCAACTCACCTTTCCCCTTAAGCAAGCATAAGTTGGTTTTCTAAATTTGAGACCCTGTTCTGTTTTGGAATTCAGTTCCTGTGTAGCCAAGTTTACATTCCGTGTATTAGTGATATCTTATGATGTTTCTTTTCCTGTGTGACTTATTTCAGTTAGAATCATCGTACCTGAATCCACTCATTATGCTGCTACGGGCCTGATGACATAGATTTCATTGCTGAGTGATACT
The DNA here is from genome assembly GCF_949774975.1 of Lagenorhynchus albirostris. Taxonomy (NCBI): domain Eukaryota; kingdom Metazoa; phylum Chordata; class Mammalia; order Artiodactyla; family Delphinidae; genus Lagenorhynchus; species Lagenorhynchus albirostris. The sequence continues at coordinate 93,931 of NW_026783368.1, forward strand.
GCATTGTACGTAAGTACCACAACTTCTTTATCCATTTTTCACTTTCTGCGATATTGAACTTGTACCGTAAACCAGGTTCTTGTAAACAGAGCCGTCCCAACCTTTGGGGTGGCTGTGTCTTTTTGATTTTAATTTCCCTAAGCTATAGGACCATAAGTGGAAGTGCCCTAGGCTCTGTTGCTTTGTTTTTTAGATGTTTCAGGAAACACCATACACTTTTCCCGAGTGGCTGTTGGCAATTTACATCCCGCCCATCAGCATAACAAGGCTCCCAGTTCTCCATGGCCTGTCCTGCCTTTCTGGATTTTACACTTTTTTCAGATGGCCCTTTTGACCGGGGGGAAGTGAGACTTCATTGTAGTGCAGATTTCCTTTGCAAGCTTGCTTGGTTGGCCAAAAAGGGCGTATGCGTTTTTTCCTGAATATATTCAGGAAAAAACGCATACGCCCTTTTTGGCCAAGTGCATCATTGTGGACGTTCTGCCTCTTTTCCTATGCTTTAAATGCAATTCCAGTCTACCTCCTGAAATCGGTTTCCTGCAATTCTGCACCGCTTTCAAGTCCTCTTGGCAGCCTTACTTCAGTATATTTTTGGACGATAGCTGTCATTTATAACTCTGCAGGTTTGTGAATTACAGTGCCCCTGAGCTCCTTTCTTCAACTCGCTTTCTCGTGAGCTGGCCGCAACACCGCATGTTGGCTTCAGGCCCTAATCTGGTTCCGGCACGGCACGCTGAGCCTTTGGTTAATTCCTCTTCCTGGTGGGAAATGAGAGTTAAATTTGCCCGTCCAGACACCTCCATCTAGTCTCTCATTGGTTCTCCCTATTCCTGTTCATCTTCCGCAGAAATTGCAAACTGGGCCAAACAGGAGGTTAAAGGCACTGACTCTCCAAGTCGGGAGAGTGTTAGTAAAGCGTCTGGAATGTTGCACCCGAGTACCAGGGGACGAAAACTGACACATATTGGAACACGTCTCCCGATCACACGGTTGATCATACTCTGGGTTCCACATGCATGTTTTAGCTGAAGGAGAATACCTTAAACCTGGAGAGTTGAGACCCGTGGAATGGGTACCATGCAATATGACTTCAAAGGGTCTTCATTTGCTCACCGAACTTCTCCAATCCTATCACTGCTGCGTTTTTGCCCCTGTACACACGCTTGATTCTCTTTCGGAGACATAGCAATCCATAGGTTTTAAGATACTTCCTAGTCAGGTACACCCTTAGGCATTTAATATGGGGTGTTGAGTCCATTTCGTTGAGCAAGGAGTAGCTGTTGTCTATTCCATATTTGGCATAAGGAACTTTATCTGTGCTCATTTCAATCTCTGGTTTTATGCAGCACCCCAATTCACCTTTCCCCTTAAGCAAGCATAAGTTGGGTTTCTAAATTTAGACCCTGTTCTGTTTTGTAATTCAGTTCCTGTGTAGCCAAGTTTACATTCCGTGTATTACTGATATCTTATGATGTTTCTTTTTCTGTGTGACTTATTTCAGTTAGAATCATCATACCTGAATCCACTCATTATGCTGCTACGGGCCTGATGACATAGATTTCATTGCTGAGTGATACTGCATTGTACGTAAGTACCACAACTTCTTTATCCATTTTTCACTTTCTGCGATATTGAACTTGTACCGTAAACCAGGTTCTTGTAAACAGAGCCGTCCCAACCTTTGGGGTGGCTGTGTCTTTTGATTTTAATTTCCCTAAGCTATAGGACCATAAGTGGAAGTGCCCTAGGCTCTGTTGCTTTGTTTTTTAGATGTTTCAGGAAACACCATACACTTCTCCCGAGTGGCTGTTGGCAATTTACATCCCGCCCATCAGCATTAACAAGTCTCCCACTTCTCCGTGGCCTGTCCTGCCTTTCTGGATTTTACACTTTTTTCAGATGGCCCTTTTGACCGGGGGGAAGTGAGACTTCATTGTAGTGCAGATTTCCTTTGCAAGCTTGCTTGGTTGGCCAAAAAGGGCGTATGCGTTTTTGCCTGAATATATTCAGGAAAAAACGCATACGCCCTTTTTGGCCAAGTGCATCATTGTGGACGTTCTGCCTCTTTTCCTATGCTTTAAATGCAATTCCAGTCTACCTCCTGAAATCGGTTTCCTGCAATTCTGCCCCGCTTTCAAGTCCTCTTGGCAGCCTTACTTCAGTATATTTTTGGACGATAGCTGTCATTTATAACTCTGCAGGTTTGTGAATTACAGTGACCCTGAGCTCCTTTCTTCAACTCGCTTTCTCGTGAGCTGGCCGCAACACCGCAGGGTTGCTTCAGGCCCTAATCTGGTTCCGGCACGGCACGCTGAGCCTTTGGTTAATTCCTCTTCCTGGTGGGAAATGAGAGTTAAATTTGCCCGTCCAGACACCTCCATCTAGTCTCTCATTGGTTCTCCCTATTCCTGTTCATCTTCCGCAGAAATTGCAAACTGGGCCAAACAGGAGGTTAAAGGCGCTGACTCTCCAAGTCGGGAGAGTGTTAGTAAAGCGTCTGCAATGTTGCACCCGAGTACCAGGGGACGAAAACTGACACATATTGGAACACGTCTCCCGATCACACGGTTGATCATACTCTGGGTTCCACATGCATGTTTTAGCTGAAGGAAGAATGCCTTAAACCTGGAGAGTTGAGACCCGTGGAATGGGTACCATGCAATATGACTTCAAAGGGTCTTCATTTGCTCACCGAAGCTCTCCAATCCTATCACTGCTGCGTTTATGCCCCTGTACACACGCTTGATTCTCTTTCGGAGACATAACAATCCATAGGTTTTAAGATACTTTCTAGTCAGGTATATTCTTAGGTGTTTAATATGGGGTGTTGAGTCCATTTCGTTGAGCAAGGAGTAGCTCTTGTCTATTCCATATTTGGCTTAAGGAACTTTATCTGTGCTCATTTCAATCTCTGGTTTTATGCAGCACCCCAACTCACCTTTCCCCTTAAGCAAGCATAAGTTGGTTTTCTAAATTTGAGACCCTGTTCTGTTTTGGAATTCAGTTCCTGTGTAGCCAAGTTTACATTCCGTGTATTAGTGATATCTTATGATGTTTCTTTTTCTGTGTGACTTATTTCAGTTAGAATCATCATACCTGAATCCACTCATTATGCTGCTATGGGCCTGATGACATAGATTTCCTTGCTGAGTGATATTGCATTGTACGTAAGTACCACAACTTCTTTATCCATTTTTCACTTTCTGCGATATTGAACTTGTACCGTAAACCAGGTTCTTGTAAACAGAGCCGTCCCAACCTTTGGGGTGGCTGTGTCTTTTGATTTTAATTTCCCTAAGCTATAGGACCATAAGTGGAAGTGCCCTAGGCTCTGTTGCTTTGTTTTTTAGATGTTTCAGGAAACACCATACACTTCTCCCGAGTGGCTGTTGGCAATTTACATCCCGCCCATCAGCATAACAAGGCTCCCAGTTCTCCATGGCCTGTCCTGCCTTTCTGGATTTTACACTTTTTTCAGATGGCCCTTTTGACCAGGGGGAAGTGAGACTTCATTGTAGTGCAGATTTCCTTTGCAAGCTTGCTTGGTTGGCCAAAAAGGGCGTATGCGTTTTTTCCTGAATATATTCAGGAAAAAACGCATACGCCCTTTTTGGCCAAGTGCATCATTGTGGACGTTCTGCCTCTTTTCCTATGCTTTAAATGCAATTCCAGTCTACCTCCTGAAATCGGTTTCCTGCAATTCTGCACCGCTTTCAAGTCCTCTTGGCAGCCTTACTTCAGTATATTTTTGGACGATAGCTGTCATTTATAACTCTGCAGGTTTGTGAATTACAGTGCTCCTGAGCTCCTTTCCTCAACTCGCTTTCTCGTGAGCTGGCCGCAACACCGCAGGTTGGCTTCAGGCCCTAATCTGGTTCCGGCACGGCACGCTGAGCCTTTGGTTAATTCCTCTTCCTGGTGGGAAATGAGAGTTAAATTTGCCCGTCCAGACACCTCCAGCTAGTCTCTCATTGGTTCTCCCTATTCCTGTTCATCTTCCGCAGAAATTGCAAACTGGGCCAAACAGGAGGTTAAAGGCACTGACTCTCCAAGTCGGGAGAGTGTTAGTAAAGCGTCTGGAATGTTGCACCCGAGTACCAGGGGACGAAAACTGAGACATATTGGAACACGTCTCCCGATCACACGGTTGATCATACTCTGGGTTCCACATGCATGTTTTAGCTGAAGGAAGAATACCTTAAACCTGGAGAGTTGAGACCCGTGGAATGGGTACCATGCAATATGACTTCAAAGGGTCTTCATTTGCTCACCGAACCTCTCCAATCCTATCACTGCTGCGTTTATGCCCCTGTACACACACTTGATTCTCTTTCAGAGACATAGCAATCCATAGGTTTTAAGATACTTCCTAGTCAGGTACACTCTTAGGCATTTAATATGGGGTGTTGAGTCCATTTCGTTGAGCAAGGAGTAGCTCTTGTCTATTCCATATTTGGCTTAAGGAACTTTATCTGTGCTCATTTCAATCTCTGGTTTTATGCAGCACCCCAACTCACCTTTCCCCTTAAGCAAGCATAAGTTGGGTTTCTAAATTTGAGACCCTGTTCTGTTTTGTAATTCAGTTCCTGTGTAGCCAAGGTTACATTCCGTGTATTAGTGATATCTTATGATGTTTCTTTTCCTGTGTGACTTATTTCAGTTAGAATCATCGTACCTGAATCCACTCATTATGCTGCTACGGGCCTGATGACATAGATTTCATTGCTGAGTGATACTGCATTGTACGTAAGTACCACAACTTCTTTATCCATTTTTCACTTTCTGCGATATTGAACTTGTACCGTAAGCCAGGTTCTTGTAAACATAGCCGTCCCAACCTTTGGGGTGGCTGTGTCTTTTTGATTTTAATTTCCCTAAGCTATAGGACCATAAGTGGAAGTGCCCTAGGCTCTGTTGCTTTGTTTTTTAGATGTTTCAGGAAACACCATACACTTCTCCCCAGTGGCTGTTGGCAATTTACATCCCGCCCATCAGCATAACAAGGCTCCCAGTTCTCCATGGCCTGTCCTGCCTTTCTGGATTTTACACTTTTTTCAGATGGCCCTTTTGACCGGGGGGAAGTGAGACTTCATTGTAGTGCAGATTTCCTTTGCAAGCTTGCTTGCTTGGCCAAAAAGGGCGTATGCGTTTTTTCCTGAATATATTCAGGAAAAAACGCATACGCCCTTTTTGGCCAAGTGCATCATTGTGGACGTTCTGCCTCTTTTCCTATGCTTTAAATGCAATTCCAGTCTACCTCCTGAAATCGGTTTCCTGCAATTCTGCCCCGCTTTCAAGTCCTCTTGGCAGCCTTACTTCAGTATATTTTTGGACGATAGCTGTCATTTATAACTCTGCAGGTTTGTGAATTACAGTGCCCCTGAGCTCCTTTCTTCAACTCGCTTTCTCGTGAGCTGGCCGCAACACCGCAGGATGGCTTCAGGCCCTAATCTGCTTCCGGCACGGCACGCTGAGCCTTTGGTTAATTCCTCTTCCTGGTAGGAAATGAGAGTTAACTTTGCCCGTCCAGACACCTCCAGCTAGTCTGTCATTGGTTCTCCCTATTCCTGTTCATCTTCCGCAGAAATTGCAAACTGGGCCAAACAGGAGGTTAAAGGCACTGACTCTCCAAGTCGGGAGAGTGTTAGTAAAGCGTCTGGAATGTTGCACCCGAGTACCAGGGGACGAAAACTGACACATATTGGAACACGTCTCCCGATCACACGGTTGATCATACTCTGGCTTCCACATGCATGTTTTAGCTGAAGGAAGAATACCTTAAACCTGGAGAGTTGAGACCCGTGGAATGGGTACCATGCAATATGACTTCAAAGGGTCTTCATTTGCTCACCGAACCTCTCCAATCCTATCACTGCTGCGTTTATGCCCCTGCACACACGCTTGATTCTCTTTCGGAGACATAGCAATCCATAGGTTTTAAGATACTTCCTAGTCAGGTACATTCTTAGGTGTTTAATATGGGGTGTTGAGTCCATTTCGTTGAGCAAGGAGTAGCTCTTGTCTATTCCATATTTGGCTTAAGGAACTTTATCTGTGCTCATTTCAATCTCTGGTTTTATGCAGCACCCCAACTCACCTTTCCCCTTAAGCAAGCATAAGTTGGGTTTCTAAATTTGAGACCCTGTTCTATTTTGGAATTCAGTTCCTATGTAGCCAAGTTTACATTCCGTGTATTAGTGATATCTTATGATGTTTCTTTTTCTGTGTGACTTATTTCAGTTAGAATCATCATACCTGAATCCACTCATTATGCTGCTACGGGCCTGATGACATAGAGTTCATTGCTGAGTGATATTGCATTGTACGTAAGTACCACAACATCTTTATCCATTTTTCACTTTCTGCGATATTGAAATTGTACCGTAAACCAGGTTCTTGTAAACAGAGCCGTCCCAACATTTGGGGTTGCTGTGTCTTTTGATTTTAATTTCCCTAAGCTATAGGACCATAAGTGGAAGTGCCCTAGGCTCTGTTGCTTTGTTTTTTAGATGTTTCAGGAAACACCATACACTTCTCCCGAGTGGCTGTTGGCAATTTACATCCCGCCCATCAGCATTAACAAGTCTCCCACTTCTCCGTGGCCTGTCCTGCCTTTCTGGATTTTACACTTTTTTCAGATGGCCCTTTTGACCGGGGGGAAGTGAGACTTCATTGTAGTGCAGATTTCCTTTGCAAGCTTGCTTGGTTGGCCAAAAAGGGCGTATGCGTTTTTTCCTGAATATATTCAGGAAAAAACGCATACGCCCTTTTTGGCCAAGTGCATCATTGTGGACGTTCTGCCTCTTTTCCTATGCTTTAAATGCAATTCCAGTCTACCTCCTGAAATCGGTTTCCTGCAATTCTGCCCCGCTTTCAAGTCCTCTTGGCAGCCTTACTTCAGTATATTTTTGGACGATAGCTGTCATTTATAACTCTGCAGGTTTGTGAATTACAGTGCCCCTGAGCTCCTTTCTTCAACTCGCTTTCTCGTGAGCTGGCCGCAACACCGCAGGGTTGCTTCAGGCCCTAATCTGGTTCCGGCACGGCACGCTGAGCCTTTGGTTAATTCCTCTTCCTGGTGGGAAATGAGAGTTAAATTTGCCCGTCCAGACACCTCCATCTAGTCTCTCATTGGTTCTCCCTATTCCTGTTCATCTTCCGCAGAAATTGCAAACTGGGCCAAACAGGAGGTTAAAGGCGCTGACTCTCCAAGTCGGGAGAGTGTTAGTAAAGCGTCTGCAATGTTGCACCCGAGTACCAGGGGACGAAAACTGACACATATTGGAACACGTCTCCCGATCACACGGTTGATCATACTCTGGGTTCCACATGCATGTTTTAGCTGAAGGAAGAATACCTTAAACCTGGAGAGTTGAGACCCGTGGAATGGGTACCATGCAATATGACTTCAAAGGGTCTTCATTTGCTCACCGAACCTCTCCAATCCTATCACTGCTGCGTTTATGCCCCTGTACACACACTTGATTCTCTTTCAGAGACATAGCAATCCATAGGTTTTAAGATACTTCCTAGTCAGGTACACTCTTAGGCATTTAATATGGGGTGTTGAGTCCATTTCGTTGAGCAAGGAGTAGCTCTTGTCTATTCCATATTTGGCTTAAGGAACTTTATCTGTGCTCATTTCAATCTCTGGTTTTATGCAGCACCCCAACTCACCTTTCCCCTTAAGCAAGCATAAGTTGGGTTTCTAAATTTGAGACCCTGTTCTGTTTTGTAATTCAGTTCCTGTGTAGCCAAGGTTACATTCCGTGTATTAGTGATATCTTATGATGTTTCTTTTCCTGTGTGACTTATTTCAGTTAGAATCATCGTACCTGAATCCACTCATTATGCTGCTACGGGCCTGATGACATAGATTTCATTGCTGAGTGATACTGCATTGTACGTAAGTACCACAACTTCTTTATCCATTTTTCACTTTCTGCGATATTGAACTTGTACCGTAAACCAGGTTCTTGTAAACAGAGCTGTCCCAACTTTTGGGGTGGCTGAGTCTTTTTGATTTTAATTTCCCTAAGCTATAGGACCATAAGTGGAAGTGCCCTAGGCTCTGTTGCTTTGTTTTTTAGATGTTTCAGGAAACACCATACACTTCTCCCGAGTGGCTGTTGGCAATTTACATCCCGCCCATCAGCATAACAAGGCTCCCAGTTCTCCATGGCCTGTCCTGCCTTTCTGGATTTTACACTTTTTTCAGATGGCCCTTTTGACCGGGGGGAAGTGAGACTTCATTGTAGTGCAGATTTCCTTTGCAAGCTTGCTTGGTTGGCCAAAAAGGGCGTATGCGTTTTTTCCTGAATATATTCAGGAAAAAACGCATACGCCCTTTTTGGCCAAGTGCATCATTGTGGACGTTCTGCCTCTTTTCCTATGCTTTAAATGCAATTCCAGTCTACCTCCTGAAATCGGTTTCCTGCAATTCTGCCCCGCTTTCAAGTCCTCTTGGCAGCCTTACTTCAGTATATTTTTGGACGATAGCTGTCATTTATAACTCTGCAGGTTTGTGAATTACAGTGCCCCTGAGCTCCTTTCTTCAACTCGCTTTCTCGTGAGCTGGCCGCAACACCGCAGGATGGCTTCAGGCCCTAATCTGGTTCCGGCACGGCACGCTGAGCCTTTGGTTAATTCCTCTTCCTGGTGGGAAATGAGAGTTAAATTTGCCCGTCCAGACACCTCCAGCTAGTCTGTCATTGGTTCTCCCTATTCCTGTTCATCTTCCGCAGAAATTGCAAACTGGGCCAAACAGGAGGTTAAAGGCACTGACTCTCCAAGTCGGGAGAGTGTTAGTAAAGCGTCTGGAATGTTGCACCCGAGTACCAGGGGACGAAAACTGACACATATTGGAACACGTCTCCCGATCACACGGTTGATCATACTCTGGGTTCCACATGCATGTTTTAGCTGAAGGAAGAATACCTTAAACCTGGAGAGTTGAGACCCGTGGAATGGGTACCATGCAATATGACTTCAAAGGGTCTTCATTTGCTCACCGAATCTCTCCAATCCTATCACTGCTGCGTTTATGCCCCTGTAAACACACTTGATTCTCTTTCAGAGACATAGCAATCCATAGGTTTTAAGATACTTCCTAGTCAGGTACACTCTTAGGCATTTAATATGGGGTGTTGAGTCCATTTCGTTGAGCAAGGAGTAGCTCTTGTCTATTCCATATTTGGCTTAAGGAACTTTATCTGTGCTCATTTCAATCTCTGGTTTTATGCAGCACCCCAACTCACCTTTCCCCTTAAGCAAGCATAAGTTGGGTTTCTAAATTTGAGACCCTGTTCTGTTTTGTAATTCAGTTCCTGTGTAGCCAAGGTTACATTCCGTGTATTAGTGATATCTTATGATGTTTCTTTTCCTGTGTGACTTATTTCAGTTAGAATCATCGTACCTGAATCCACTCATTATGCTGCTACGTGCCTGATGACATAGATTTCATTGCTGAGTGATACTGCATTGTACGTAAGTACCACAACTTCTTTATCCATTTTTCACTTTCTGCGATATTGAACTTGTACCGTAAACCAGGTTCTTGTAAACAGAGCCGTCCCAACCTTTGGGGTGGCTGTGTCTTTTGATTTTAATTTCCCTAAGCTATAGGACCATAAGTGGAAGTGCCCTAGGCTCTGTTGCTTTGTTTTTTAGATGTTTCAGGAAACACCATACACTTCTCCAGAGTGGCTGTTGGCAATTTACATCCCGCCCATCAGCATAACAAGGCTCCCAGTTCTCCATGGCCTGTTCTGCCTTTCTGGATTTTACACTTTTTTCAGATGGCCCTTTTGACCGGGGGGATGTGAGCCTTCATTGTAGTGCAGATTTCCTTTGCAAGCTTGCTTGGTTGGCCAAAAAGGGCGTATGCGTTTTTTCCTGAATATATTCAGGAAAAAACGCATACGCCCTTTTTGGCCAAGTGCATCATTGTGGACGTTCTGCCTCTTTTCCTATGCTTTCAATGCAATTCCAGTCTACCTCCTGAAATCGGTTTCCTGCAATTCTGCCCCGCTTTCAAGTCCTCTTGGCAGCCTTACTTCAGTATATTTTTGGACGATAGCTGTCATTTATAACTCTGCAGGTTTGTGAATTACAGTGCCCCTGAGCTCCTTTCTTCAACTCGCTTTCTCGTGAGCTGGCCGCAACACCGCAGGATGGCTTCAGGCCCTAATCTGGTTCCGGCACGGCACGCTGAGCCTTTGGTTAATTCCTCTTCCTGGTGGGAAATGAGAGTTAAATTTGCCCGTCCAGACACCTCCAGCTAGTCTGTCATTGGTTCTCCCTATTCCTGTTCATCTTCCGCAGAAATTGCAAACTGGGCCAAACAGGAGGTTAAAGGCACTGACTCTCCAAGTCGGGAGAGTGTTAGTAAAGCGTCTGGAATGTTGCACCCGAGTACCAGGGGACGAAAACTGACACATATTGGAACACGTCTCCCGATCACACGATTGATCATACTCTGGGTTCCACATGCATGTTTTAGCTGAAGGAAGAATACCTTAAACCTGGAGAGTTGAGACCCGTGGAATGGGTACCATGCAATATGACTTCAAAGGGTCTTCATTTGCTCACCGAACCTCTCCAATCCTATCACTGCTGCGTTTATGCCCCTGTACACACACTTGATTCTCTTTCAGAGACATAGCAATCCATAGGTTTTAAGATACTTCCTAGTCAGGTACACTCTTAGGCATTTAATATGGGGTGTTGAGTCCATTTCGTTGAGCAAGGAGTAGCTCTTGTCTATTCCATATTTGGCTTAAGGAACTTTATCTGTGCTCATTTCAATCTCTGGTTTTATGCAGCACCCCAACTCACCTTTCCCCTTAAGCAAGCATAAGTTGGGTTTCTAAATTTGAGACCCTGTTCTGTTTTGTAATTCAGTTCCTGTGTAGCCAAGGTTACATTCCGTGTATTAGTGATATCTTATGATGTTTCTTTTTCTGTGTGACTTATTTCAGTTAGAATCATCATACCTGAATCCACTCATTATGCTGCTACGGGCCTGATGACATAGATTTCATTGCTGAGTGATACTGCATTGTACGTAAGTACCACAACTTCTTTATCCATTTTTCACTTTCTGCGATATTGAACTTGTACCGTAAACCAGGTTCTTGTAAACAGAGCCGTCCCAACCTTTGGGGTGGCTGTGTCTTTTTGATTTTAATTTCCCTAAGCTATAGGACCATAAGTGGAAGTGCCCTAGGCTCTGTTGCTTTGTTTTTTAGATGTTTCAGGAAACAGCATACACTTCTCCCGAGTGGCTGTTGGCAATTGACATCCCGCCCATCAGCATAACAAGGCTCCCAGTTCTCCATGGCCTGTCCTGCCTTTCTGGATTTTACACTTTTTTCAGATGGCCCTTTTGACCGGGGGGAAGTGAGACTTCATTGTAGTGCAGATTTCCTTTGCAAGCTTGCTTGGTTGGCCAAAAAGGGCGTATGCGTTTTTTCCTGAATATATTCAGGAAAAAACGCATACGCCCTTTTTGGCCAAGTGCATCATTGTGGACGTTCTGCCTCTTTTCCTATGCTTTCAATGCAATTCCAGTCTACCTCCTGAAATCGGTTTCCTGCAATTCTGCCCCGCTTTCAAGTCCTCTTGGCAGCCTTACTTCAGTATATTTTTGGACGATAGCTGTCATTTATAACTCTGCAGGTTTGTGAATTACAGTGCCCCTGAGCTCCTTTCTTCAAGTCGCTTTCTCGTGAGCTGGCGGCAACACCGCAGGATGGCTTCAGGTCCTAATCTGGTTCCGGCACGGCACATGAGCCTTTGGTTAATTCCTCTTCCTGGTGGGAAATGAGAGTTAAATTTGCCCGTCCAGACACCTCCAGCTAGTCTGTCATTGGTTCTCCCTATTCCTGTTCATCTTCCGCAGAAATTGCAAACTGGGCCAAACAGGAGGTTAAAGGAACTGACTCTCCAAGTCGGGAGAGTGTTAGTAAAGCGTCTGGAATGTTGCACCCGAGTACCAGGGGACGAAAACTGAGACATATTGCAACACGTCTCCCGATCACACGGTTGATCATACTCTGGGTTCCACATGCATGTTTTAGCTGAAGGAAGAATACGTTAAACCTGGAGAGTTGAGACCCGTGGAATGGGTACCATGCAATATGACTTCAAAGGGTCTTCATTTGCTCACCGAACCTCTCCAATCCTATCACTGCTGCGTTTATGCCCCTGTACACACACTTGATTCTCTTTCAGAGACATAGCAATCCATAGGTTTTAAGATACTTCCTAGTCAGGTACACTCTTAGGCATTTAATATGGGGTGTTGAGTCCATTTCGTTGAGCAAGGAGTAGCTCTTGTCTATTCCATATTTGGCTTAAGGAACTTTATCTGTGCTCATTTCAATCTCTGGTTTTATGCAGCACCCCAACTCACCTTTCCCCTTAAGCAAGCATAAGTTGGGTTTCTAAATTTGAGACCCTGTTCTGTTTTGGAATTCAGTTCCTGTGTAGCCAAGGTTACATTCCGTGTATTAGTGATATCTTATGATGTTTCTTTTTCTGTGTGACTTATTTCAGTTAGAATCATCGTACCTGAATCCACTCATTATGCTGCTACGGGCCTGATGACATAGATTTCATTGCTGAGTGATATTGCATTGTACGTAAGTACCACAACTTCTTTATCCATTTTTCACTTTCTGCGATATTGAACTTGTACCGTAAACCAGGTTCTTGTAAACAGAGCCGTCCCAACATTTGGGGTGGCTGTGTCTTTTGATTTTAATTTCCCTAAGCTATAGGACCATAAGTGGAAGTGCCCTAGGCTCTGTTGCTTTGTTTTTTAGATGTTTCAGGAAACACCATACACTTCTCCCGAGTGGCTGTTGGCAATTTACATCCCGCCCATCAGCATAACAAGGCTCCCAGTTCTCCATGGCCTGTCCTGCCTTTCTGGATTTTACACTTTTTTCAGATGGCCCTTTTGACCGGGGGGAAGTGAGACTTCATTGTAGTGCAGATTTCCTTTGCAAGCTTGCTTGGTTGGCCAAAAAGGGCGTATGCGTTTTTTCCTGAATATATTCAGGAAAAAACGCATACGCCCTTTTTGGCCAAGTGCATCATTGTGGACGTTCTGCCTCTTTTCCTATGCTTTCAATGCAATTCCAGTCTACCTCCTGAAATCGGTTTCCTGCAATTCTGCCCCGCTTTCAAGTCCTCTTGGCAGCCTTACTTCAGTATATTTTTGGACGATAGCTGTCATTTATAACTCTGCAGGTTTGTGAATTACAGTGCCCCTGAGCTCCTTTCTTCAAGTCGCTTTCTCGTGAGCTGGCGGCAACACCGCAGGATGGCTTCAGGTCCTAATCTGGTTCCGGCACGGCACATGAGCCTTTGGTTAATTCCTCTTCCTGGTGGGAAATGAGAGTTAAATTTGCCCGTCCAGACACCTCCAGCTAGTCTGTCATTGGTTCTCCCTATTCCTGTTCATCTTCCGCAGAAATTGCAAACTGGGCCAAACAGGAGGTTAAAGGCACTGACTCTCCAAGTCGGGAGAGTGTTAGTAAAGCGTCTGGAATGTTGCACCCGAGTACCAGGGGACGAAAACTGAGACATATTGGAACACGTCTCCCGATCACACGGTTGATCATACTCTGGGTTCCACATGCATGTTTTAGCTGAAGGAAGAATACGTTAAACCTGGAGAGTTGAGACCCGTGGAATGGGTACCATGCAATATGACTTCAAAGGGTCTTCATTTGCTCACCGAACCTCTCCAATCCTATCACTGCTGTGTTTATGCCCCTGTACACACACTTGATTCTCTTTCAGAGACATAGCAATCCATAGGTTTTAAGATACTTCCTAGTCAGGTACACTCTTAGGCATTTAATATGGGGTGTTGAGTCCATTTCGTTGAGCAAGGAGTAGCTCTTGTCTATTCCATATTTGGCTTAAGGAACTTTATCTGTGCTCATTTCAATCTCTGGTTTTATGCAGCACCCCAACTCACCTTTCCCCTTAAGCAAGCATAAGTTGGGTTTCTAAATTTGAGACCCTGTTCTGTTTTGGAATTCAGTTCCTGTGTAGCCAAGTTTACATTCCGTGTATTAGTGATATCTTATGATGTTTCTTTTTCTGTGTGACTTATTTCAGTTAGAATCATCGTACCTGAATCCACTCATTATGCTGCTACGGGCCTGATGACATAGATTTCATTGCTGAGTGATATTGCATTGTACGTAAGTACCACAACTTCTTTATCCATTGTTCACTTTCTGCGATATTGAACTTGTACCGTAAACCAGGTTCTTGTAAACAGAGCCGTCCCAACATTTGGGGTGGCTGTGTCTTTTGATTTTAATTTCCCTAAGCTATAGGACCATAAGTGGAAGTGCCCTAGGCTCTGTTGCTTTGTTTTTTAGATGTTTCAGGAAACACCATACACTTCTCCCGAGTGGCTGTTGGCAATTTACATCCCGCCCATCAGCATAACAAGGCTCCCAGTTCTCCATGGCCTGTCCTGCCTTTCTGGATTTTACACTTTTTTCAGATGGCCCTTTTGACCGGGGGGAAGTGAGACTTCATTGTAGTGCAGATTTCCTTTGCGAGCTTGCTTGGTTGGCCAAAAAGGGCGTATGCGTTTTTTCCTGAATATATTCAGGAAAAAACGCATACGCCCTTTTTGGCCAAGTGCATCATTGTGGACGTTCTGCCTCTTTTCCTATGCTTTCAATGCAATTCCAGTCTACCTCCTGAAATTGGTTTCCTGCAATTCTGCCCCGCTTTCAAGTCCTCTTGGCAGCCTTACTTCAGTATATTTTTGGACGATAGCTGTCATTTATAACTCTGCAGGTTTGTGAATTACAGTGCCCCTGAGCTCCTTTCTTCAACTCGCTTTCTCGTGAGCTGGCCGCAACACCGCAGGATGGCTTCAGGCCCTAATCTGGTTCCGGCACGGCACGCTGAGCCTTTGGTTAATTCCTCTTCCTGGTGGGAAATGAGAGTTAAATTTGCCCGTCCAGACACCTCCAGCTAGTCTGTCATTGGTTCTCCCTATTCCTGTTCATCTTCCACAGAAATTGCAAACTGGGCCAAACAGGAGGTTAAAGGCACTGACTCTCCAAGTCGGGAGAGTGTTAGTAAAGCGTCTGGAATGTTGCACCCGAGTACCAGGGGACGAAAACTGAGACATATTGGAACACGTCTCCCGATCACACGGTTGATCATACTCTGGGTTCCACATGCATGTTTTAGCTGAAGGAAGAATACCTTAAACCTGGAGAGTTGAGACCCGTGGAATGGGTACCATGCAATATGACTTCAAAGGGTCTTCATTTGCTCACCGAACCTCTCCAATCCTATCACTGCTGCGTTTATGCCCCTGTACACACACTTGATTCTCTTTCAGAGACATAGCAATCCATAGGTTTTAAGATACTTCCTAGTCAGGTACACTCTTAGGCATTTAATATGGGGTGTTGAGTCCATTTCGTTGAGCAAGGAGTAGCTCTTGTCTATTCCATATTTGGCTTAAGGAACTTTATCTGTGCTCATTTCAATCTCTGGTTTTATGCAGCACCCCAACTCACCTTTCACCTTAAGCAAGCATAAGTTGGGTTTCTAAATTTGAGACCCTGTTCTGTTTTGTAATTCAGTTCCTGTGTAGCCAAGGTTACATTCCGTGTATTAGTGATATCTTATGATGTTTCTTTTCCTGTGTGACTTATTTCAGTTAGAATCATCGTACCTGAATCCACTCATTATGCTGCTACGGGCCTGATGACATAGATTTCATTGCTGAGTGATACTGCATTGTACGTAAGTACCACAACTTCTTTATCAATTTTTCACTTTCTGCGATATTGAACTTGTACCGTAAACCAGGTTCTTGTAAACAGAGCCGTCCCAACCTTTGGGGTGGCTGTGTCTTTTGATTTTAATTTCCCTAAGCTATAGGACCATAAGTGGAAGTGCCCTAGGCTCTGTTGCTTTGTTTTTTAGATGTTTCAGGAAACACCATACACTTCTCCCGAGTGGCTGTTGGCAATTTACATCCCGCCCATCAGCATAACAAGGCTCCCAGTTCTCCATGGCCTGTCCTGCCTTTCTGGATTTTACACTTTTTTCAGATGGCCCTTTTGACCGGGGGGAAGTGAGACTTCATTGTAGTGCAGATTTCCTTTGCAAGCTTGCTTGGTTGGCCAAAAAGGGCGTATGCGTTTTTTCCTGAATATATTCAGGAAAAAACGCATACGCCCTTTTTGGCCAAGTGCATCATTGTGGACGTTCTGCCTCTTTTCCTATGCTTTCAATGCAATTCCAGTCTACCTCCGGAAATCGGTTTCCTGCAATTCTGCCCCGCTTTCAAGTCCTCTTGGCAGCCTTACTTCAGTATATTTTTGGACGATAGCTGTCATTTATAACTCTGCAGGTTTGTGAATTACAGTGCCCCTGAGCTCCTTTCTTCAAGTCGCTTTCTCGTGAGCTGGCCGCAACACCGCAGGATGGCTTCAGGCCCTAATCTGGTTCCGGCACGGCACGCTGAGCCTTTGGTTAATTCCTCTTCCTGGTGGGAAATGAGAGTTAAATTTGCCCGTCCAGACACCTCCAGCTAGTCTGTCATTGGTTCTCCCTATTCCTGTTCATCTTCCGCAGAAATTGCAAACTGGGCCAAACAGGAGGTTAAAGGCACTGACTCTCCAAGTCGGGAGAGTGTTAGTAAAGCATCTGGAATGTTGCACCCGAGTACCAGGGGACGAAAACTGACACATATTGGAACACGTCTCCCGATCACACGGTTGATCATACTCTGGGTTCCACATGCATGTTTTAGCTGAAGGAAGAATACCTTAAACCTGGAGAGTTGAGACCCGTGGAATGGGTACCATGCAATATGACTTCAAAGGGTCTTCATTTGCTCACCGAACCTCTCCAATCCTATCACTGCTGCGTTTATGCCCCTGTACACACACTTGATTCTCTTTCAGAGACATAGCAATCCATAGGTTTTAAGATACTTCCTAGTCAGGTACACTCTTAGGCATTTAATATGGGGTGTTGAGTCCATTTCGTTGAGCAAGGAGTAGCTCTTGTCTATTCCATATTTGGCTTAAGGAACTTTATCTGTGCTCATTTCAATCTCTGGTTTTATGCAGCACCCCAACTCACCTTTCCCCTTAAGCAAGCATAAGTTGGGTTTCTAAATTTGAGACCCTGTTCTGTTTTGTAATTCAGTTCCTGTGTAGCCAAGTTTACATTCCGTGTATTAGTGATATCTTATGATGTTTCTTTTTTTGTGTGACTTATTTCAGTTAGAATCATCATACCTGAATCCACTCATTATGCTGCTACGGGCCTGATGACATAGATTTCATTGCTGAGTGATACTGCATTGTACTTAAGTACCACAACTTCTTTATCCATTTTTCACTTTCTGCGATATTGAACTTGTACCGTAAACCAGGTTCTTGTAAACAGAGCCGTCCCAACCTTTGGGGTGGCTGTGTCTTTTTGATTTTAATTTCCCTAAGCTATAGGACCATAAGTGGAAGTGCCCTAGGCTCTGTTGCTTTGTTTTTTAGATGTTTCAGGAAACACCATACACTTCTCCCGAGTGGCTGTTGGCAATTTACATCCCGCCCATCAGCATAACAAGGCTCCCAGTTCTCCATGGCCTGTCCTGCCTTTCTGGATTTTACACTTTTTTCAGATGGCCCTTTTGACCGGGGGGAAGTGAGACTTCATTGTAGTGCAGATTTCCTTTGCAAGCTTGCTTGGTTGGCCAAAAAGGGCGTATGCGTTTTTTCCTGAATATATTCAGGAAAAAACGCATACGCCCTTTTTGGCCAAGTGCATCATTGTGGACGTTCTGCCTCTTTTCCTATGCTTTAAATGCAATTCCAGTCTACCTCCTGAAATCGGTTTCCTGCAATTCTGCCCCGCTTTCAAGTCCTCTTGGCAGCCTTACTTCAGTATATTTTTGGACGATAGCTGTCATTTATAACTCTACAAGTTTGTGAATTACAGTGCCCCTGAGCTCCTTTCTTCAACTCGCTTTCTCGTGAGCTGGCCGCAACACCGCAGGATGGCTTCAGGCCCTAATCTGGTTCCGGCACGGCACGCTGAGCCTTTGGTTAATTCCTCTTCCTGGTGGGAAATGAGAGTTAAATTTGCCCGTCCAGACACCTCCAGCTAGTCTGTCATTGGTTCTCCCTATTCCTGTTCATCTTCCGCAGAAATTGCAAACTGGGCCAAACAGGAGGTTAAAGGCACTGACTCTCCAAGTCGGGAGAGTGTTAGTAAAGCGTCTGGCATGTTGCACCCGAGTACCAGGGGACGAAAACTGACACATATTGGAACACGTCTCCCGATCACACGGTTGATCATTCTCTGGGTTCCACATGCATGTTTTAGCTGAAGGAAGTATCCCTTAATCCTGGAGAGTTGAGACTCATGGAATGGGTACCATGCAATATGACTTCAAAGGTCTTCATTTGCTCACCGAACCTCACCAATCTTATGAGCCCCAAGTGTCCAGCCTTATGTGTCACCCAGCTCTGGGTGTAGATGTGGTAAATGCAGGTTGCATCAGAAGCCTTGAATGATTACTTAAGTATTTCTCTCTATTTCACTGTCATTGTGTTTTGTTTAAGAAATTTATTTTTATTATGGTATTTACCTGATTTTCACTGCTTTAATGCAGCTGTACACACTCTTGATTCTCTTACAGAGATATATAAATCCATAGGTTTTATGATTCTTACTAGTCAGGTATATTCCTAGGCGTTGAATATGGCGTGTTGAGTCCATTTCGTTGAGCAAGGAGTAGCTCTTGTCTATTCCATATTTGGCTTAAGGAACTTTATCTGTGCTCATTTCAATCTCTGGTTTTATGCAGCACCCCAACTCACCTTTCCCCTTAAGCAAGCATAAGTTGGGTTTCTAAATTTGAGACCCTGTTCTGTTTTGGAATTCAGTTCCTGTGTAGCCAAGTTTACATTCCGTGTATTAGTGATACCTTATGATGTTTCTTTTTCTGTGTGACTTATTTCAGTTAGATTCATCGTACTTAGTCCACTCATTATGCTGCTACGGGCCTGATGACATAGATTTCATTGCTGAGTGATATTGCATTGTACGTAAGTACCACAACTTCTTTATCCATTTTTCACTTTCTGCGATATTGAACTTGTACCGTATATGAGGTTCTTGTAAACAGAGCCATCCCAAACTTTGGGGTGGCTGTGTCTTTTTGATTTTAATTGCCCTAAACTATAGTACCATAAGTGGAAGTGCCCTAGGCTCTGTTGCTTTGTTTTTTAGATGTTTCAGGAAACACCAAACACTTCTCCAGAGTGGCTGTTGGCAATTTACATCCTGCCCATCAGCATAAGATGGCTCCCAGTTCTCCATGGCCTGTCATGCCTTTATGGATTTTACACTTTTTTCAGATGGCCCTTTTGACCAGGGGGAATTCAGACTTCATTGTAGTGCAGATTTCCTTTGCAAGCTTGCTTGGTTGGCCAAGAAGGGCGTATGCGTTTTTTCCTGAATATATTCAGGAAAAAACACATACGCCCTTTTTGGGCAAGTCAGGTTTTTGAATTGCAGTGGCCCTTAGCTCCATTTTTCAGCTCTTAGTTTTGTGATCTTGCCCCATAACCACAGGATTCCTTGAAGCCCTATTCTTCTTCTGGGACACCTTGCTGTGCCTTTGCTTCATTCTTCTTACTGATGTGAAATTAGAGTGACATGTGCCCATTGAAACCGCTACAGCTAGTTTCTCACTGGTTCCCCCTATTCCCATTCATCCTCCGCACTAACTGAAGACTGTGCGATACCAGAACTTAAAGGCATTGACTCTCCATGTGGGGATGTTGTTAGTAAAGCGGCTGGAATGTCGATCCGGAGCCCCAGGAGAGGAAAAATGTGGTGTGTTTTAGAAACCTTTCCCGATCATATGGTATACCAGTCACTGGGTTTCCCAAGCATGGTTTAGCTGTAGGAAGATTCCCTTCAACCTGGAGTGTTGGGACCCTTGGAATGAGTAGCATGAAGTATTGCATTAAACTTTCGGCAGTTGCTCACCGAAGCTCACCAATCCTCTCAGCCCCAAGTGTCCAGCCTTATGTCTTATCCAGCTGTGGGTTTATATGTGGTCAATCCAGGTTGCATCACAGCCCCTGAGCGAATTTTGTAAGAATTTTTCTCTCTTTCATTGTTTCTGCGTTTTGTTTTTAAAATTTATTTCTATAATGGGGTTTAGCTCATTTTCACTGCTGTGTTTGTGCCGCTCTGCACACACTTGATTCCCTTATGGAGATATATCAATACATGGGTTTTAAGATTCTTATTACTCAGATATATTTCTCTGCGGTGTATAGGGTGTGTTGAGGCCAGTTCATTGAGCAAGGTGTAGATCTTGTCTAATACCTATTTGGTTTCTTGAACGGTATCTGTGCTAATTTCAAACTCTGGTTTTATGCATCACCCCACCTCTCCTTTCCCCTTAAGCTGACATAAGTGTGTTTTCTAAATGTGAGACACTGTTCTGTTCTGTAATTCATTTCTTGTGCAGCCATATTTACCCTCCCTCTATAAGTGATATCTTATGATATGTTTCTTTTTCTGTTTGACTTATTTCAAGTAGTATTATCGGACCTAAATCCACTCTTTATCCTTCTACTAGCCTTATTACATTGATTTCATGGTGAAGAGATATTCCATTGTACATAAGTACCACATCTTCTTTATCCATTGTTCTCTTTCCTGGGATATTTAAGGTGTACTGAAGTTGAGGTTCTTGTAAACAGAGTAGCCCTAAACTGTGGTGTGCTTGTGTCTTGTTGATTTTTAGACTTCCCTAGATATACTCCCATGATTGGAAGTGTCCTATGCTCTGTAGCTCTGTTTTTAGATGATTTAGGAACCACCATACACTTCTCCAGAGTGGCTCTCGGCAGTTCACACACTGCCCATCAGCGTATAAAGGCTCCCTGTTCTCCATGGCCTGTCCTGCATTTCTGGTTTTTACAATTTTTTAGGATGGCCCTTTTGACCGGTGGGAAATGAGACTTCTTTGTTGTGCACATTTGCATTGCTTGCTTGCTTCGTTGCCCATAAAGTGCGTATGCGTTTTTTCCTGGATATAATCAGGAAAAATCGCATACGCCCTTTTGGGCCAACTGCATCATTGTCGAAATTCTGCCGCTTTTCATGTGCGTTAAAGACGAGTCCAATCTATCTCTTGAAATCTGTTTCTTGCAATTCTGTCTTGCATTCAGATCCTCTTCTTTGCCTTACCTCAACATATTTTTGGACGTTAGTTTTCATTTATAACTCTGCAGGTTTGTGAATTGCAGTGACCCTGAGCTCCATGTTTTAAGTTGCTCTTTTGTGAGCTGGCCTCAAACCCGCAGGATTGCTTCAGGCCCTATTTTGGCTCCGGCGAGGCAGGCTGAGCCTTTTTTTAATTCTTATTCTTAATGGGAAATTAGAGTGATATGTGCCCGTCCAAACCCCTACAACTCTTCTCTCATTGGTTCCCCCTCTTCCCGTTCATCCTCCTCACAATTTGCAAAATGTGTGAAACAGAAGTTTAAATGTGCTGATTCTCCAAGTGGGGAGCTTCTAAGTAACGTGGCTGGAATGGTGAACAGGAGCACCAGGAGAGGATAAATGAGGTGCATTTTAGACACATCTCCCGATCACATGGTGTACAGTCCTCTGGGTTTTCCATGCATGTTTTAGCTGTAGGAAGATCCCTTGAACCTGCAGATTTGGGACCCATTGAATGGGTACCAGGTAGTATTACTTTAAAGGGTGTGCATTTCCTCACCCAACCTCACATTTCTCTTAGCGCAAACAGTTTCCAGCCTTATGTCTCATCCTGCTGTGGGTCTAGATGTGTTCAATCCATGTTGCATCACCGTCCCTGAGGAAAAGTTGTAAGAGGTTTTCTCTGTCTCTCTGTCGTTTATTTTTTTCAATTTATTACTATATTGGTTACAGCTGATTTTCAAAGCTCTGTTTCTTGCTGCTGTACATCCACTTGATTCACGTACAGAGAGACATCAATAAATTCTTTTTCAGATTCTTACCAGTCGTATATATTCTTTTCCGGTGACTTGAGTGTGCTGAGTGCAGTTCTTTTAGCTACCGTGTAGGCCTTGTTGATTATCAGTTTGGTATTTGGAATGGTATTTTTGCTAATTTCAACCTCCTGGATGATGCCTCACCCCTCCCCACCTTTCCCGTTTAGCAGCCTTATGCGTGTTTTCTACATATTTGACTATGTTTTTGTTTTGTAATTTATTTCATGTGTAGCCATTTTGGATTCCACCTTTAAGTGATATCTTATGATATGTGTCTTCTTCTTTTTGAATTCTGTCACTTAGAATGATCATACGTAACTCCTCCGGAGTTGTTACAGCTGGCCATATTTCATTGATTTCCAGGCTGAATAATATTCCACTCTACCTAAGTACCACATCTCTATCCATTTTTTCCCTCCAGAGACATTTAAGTTATATCCTAGTCGAGGATCTTTTAAACAGAGAGGGGGTAAACATTGGGGTGCCTGTGTCCTCTCGATTTTTGTTTTTCCCAAGATATACGCCCATGAGTGCAAGTGCCCTATGCTCTGTAGCTCATTGTTTAGATGCTTTAGTAAACACAATACACTTCTCCAGAATGGCCGTTGGCAATATACCTTTCCACTATAAGTCTCACAGGGCTCCCTCTTCTCCTTGCCCTGTCCTGCATTTCTGTTGTTTACGCTTTATGAGGATGGCTCTTCTGACTGATGCGAAGTGATGTCTTTTGTAGTATTGACTTCCAGTGCCCACCTGTTTGGTTGGCTAAAAAGGTGTACGCTCTTTTCTTGAATATATACACAAAAAAACGCATACACCCTTTTTGGCCAACTGCAATGTTGGCAATGTTCAGCTCCTTTTCTTGTGCTTAATGGCGAGTCCTTTCTACCTCCTCAAATCCCTTTCCTGCCATTCTCCCTTGCTTACAAGTTCTTTTCTCTGACTTTCCTCAAGACATTTTTCAGTGATGGATATTTTCAACTCTGCAGTTTTGTGAATTTTACTGCCCCTGAGTTCTATTGTTCAACTTGTGTTTATGGGAACTGGCCACAAAGCAGCGGGATTTCCTCAAGCTCTATACTGTTTCCATGGGCAACCCTAGCCTTTGGTCAATTCGTCTTCCTGATTGGAAATTAGAGTGACATGTGCCTGTCTGAACACGTAGGACTTGTCTCTCATTGTTCCTCATCCTTCCGCTTCATCCTCTGGACAAATTCCAAACTGTACGCAACAGGATGTTGACAGTGCTGACATCTCCAAGTGGGGAGACTGTTAGTAAAGACGCTGGAGGGGTGAACCCGAGCACCAGGAGATGAGGAGATGAGATGCCTTTTCCAAACTCTTCCCGATCAGACGGTATACCATCCTCTGGGTGTGACAGACATGTTTTAGCAGTAGGAAGAGTCCCATTCATGTAAGGAGAACACCAGGGCTTTTTCAAAATCAGTGTCTCCCCGAAACCCAAACTGGGGAATTTTTTAAGCTACGGCTACACATATGTTCATTAAGGGCCTTGGGAAGTAGGCAGAGTCCAAACTTTAGATGATTGAAGTCTTCAGGGTCAGAAGCACTCACCACCAGCTTCCCTTAGGTTACACTTTAACTGTCATTGATAGATGATGTCAATAAAAATATCTATTCTTTTTCAGATTATTTCCCCTTATAGGTTATTGCAAAATGTTGAGTGTAGTTCCCTGTGCTATACAGTAGTTCCTTGTTGATGATCTATTTTATACATAGCAGTGTGTATGTGTTAATCCCAAACTGTTAATTTATCCCTCCTCCCACCTTTCCCCTTTGGTAATAATAAATTATAAGATTTTATACTTCTCAGAAATGGGGGAGCTGAAAGAGAGGTATCATTTTCAATGGAAAAGCATTTAAAACAAGACTGAAGGTTTAACCAAGATTATTAGATGTACATCCTTGGAAAGAAATCACTTCATTTCTCTAATATTGAGCTGACAAATAAGACAAACCTTTTCACTGAACTTGCTTATAATAAAGTGATGGAAATATCCAATGGAAGTGTTAGAAACATCTTATTTTACCCGAGCCTTATGCACTGTTCTATGTTAACTACACTTTGGCTCACACATCTGTTCATTGAGGTTACAATAGTCTCAATTTCTGTTACTGATCCTCCAGAGTGGACCCCAACAAGTGTCCCCCTGCCCAGTGTCATTGGGGCCAACAGATCGAGACTGAGTTTGGTTCACAAGCAAAGGAAACTTTATATTTTGATCAGAGAATGGAGAGGTGAGAGCATGTACTACCCCGTGGGCTGTGGGCTGGGCTGCTGTGTAGAGATCCTGTCAGAGTCAGTGGGAGGGAGGGGGCGGAGCTCTCGAGGGCCGGGTTGGCTGTAGCTCAGGCTCTATATCGCGGAGTCTGCACTGGGCCCCAGGAGCTGAGGTGTCGACCCAGCCATTCTGCACTAGGAAATCTGGTCTGAAGTGCCGGGTGTGGAACCTCTGCATGCGGGACCCTAGGAGCACGTGAAATTAGACAAAGCACAAAGGATAAAAAAGGTTAGACTTGACTTTATTGCCCAGATTCTATTTTTATCTCCCAGGGATTTTTAATGGGCTTTGCTGGGGACAAACCCCCCCTCTGCCTTTTGTCCCGTTCCTCATTCTTGGAGTGCTGAGGGTGCAGACCCTTCTTCTGTAACTGCTGAGTGCTGAGTTGGGAGCCCTCATACCCTGGGGCGAGGGTCAGAGCTTCTCCCCAGCAGCCTCCAGGTGACGTTGATTGTCCCCAGGCCCCCTGCCTCCCTGCTCGTCCACCTGAGCACCAGCATTGGAAGTGTTATAGATTCTAATGACCTTCAAGGGTCCAGGAAAGAGATGTGCAGAGACGCTGTGGGGGCCGGTTTCACCCCGCCCCACATTTGTTCGGCCACCTTAGGCCGACCGTTTCTGCCAGCCTAGATGCTCTGACCAGTAGTCTGCGCTTTCTTCAATTAGGCCCCTGAATTAACGTACAAACAGCACCAGGTGTCAGAGCCCTGCCCGCTCAACTCCCAGACAGTCCAGGGTCAGTGGTGATCAAGGACCATGATGGCCACTGAGTCAACAGCCTTTTGAAGTAAACAAGAGTCCAGCCGGTCTTACTGGCCACCATCATCACGGTGTCTGTAGGCTTTTCTATGGTGACAGTGTGATATACGGTTCCCCCGCCAAGATTATTAGCTCCCCTCTGGGTGCAGTAGGTCCGGCAAGCAGTAGTCTACTCTTTTGGGACACACTCTTGTTGTTTTATGAGAGAAACTCCAGGTCAAGTGATGTTCACACGAGTCGTCATGGTGCCCTGTTGCCCCCGGTTATCTCTCTGGATGTTGGAGTTGGAGGGCCTCCTCACTCGAGGTCGGTGTGCCCACGGAGCGAACCCTGCAACTTCAGGGCATGGTTGGTGGTTAGGATCACCACGTGGGGTCCTTTTCCCTTAGGAGGGAGGTGGCCTTTTGGGCTGCTGATTTCCAGGGTTTTAGATACCGCCAGTATCTTGGCCAGATGTGGCAGTGGGCCAAGCCCCTTGGTGACCATAGTTTATCCTACCTGGATGGCATTCTTGCATTGTTCCATTTCAAGTGGTCCCAGGTTTTGCACTAATTCTCCAATGGCGATTCACCTTTCACCGGGAATGTAAAGGTCAAAGGGTTTAGCTAAATTAGGGAGTTCCAGGGCAAGGGTCTGAATTGACTGCTCTTTCCATTCTTGAAAGGCCACTTCTGGATTCTATTCAAAAGGATCATCATCTTTTCCTTTCAGTGTTTCATATAGAGGCCCAGCTAGTAGACTGTAGTTAGGGATCCAGAAGCAGCAAACCCTGGCCTCCCCAGGAACCCCTAAGCTGTCTTCTAGTTTTAGAAAGGGGTAAGGCTGAAAATGGTTTCTTCCCTTTCCTGGGATGGACTTCTCCAACCTTCTGTGAGAATGAAGCCCAGGCAGGTCACGGCAGTCTGTGATATTTGAGCTTTTTCTTGGACAACTTCTATCCTTTATTGGCTTGGTAGTTCAGAGGCCTCCTTAGTAGGGCTGGCGATCAGAATGTCGTCTGCATATTGAAGGAGGGTTTCCTTTTCCAGAGGTAGAACTTTTAGGTCTTTAGCTAAGCTTTCCCCAAAGATGGTGTGGGAATTTTTGCACCCTTGGGGCCAGACGGCCCGGAAGTATTGTTTTAGTTGTATGTTGAGTCCTGCCACTCACAAGCCAAAATTTCTTGTGACTCTGGGACTAATGGAATACAAAAGAAGACATCATTGAAGACTAATACAGAATACCATGTCCTGGTGGTTGGTAGAATGACCAGCAGGGTGTAGGAATTAGGAGCAACTGGAGGTATATCCTCGGTGGCTTCACTGACTGTCCTGACATCCTTTACCAGGTCCCCAGCAGCCCATGGGGCTCTCGTGGTCAGACCAATCCCAGAATATGGAGCTCACCTGGGCAGGTACCCCACCCCCACCCCAGCCCACAGGGCTCTCGTGGTCAGGCCCCTCCCAGGATACAGAGCTACCCTTGCAGGTACCGTGGCAGGGCTGGGCACACAGGAACCGTGCACATAGCCCTCATTGCAGAGCACCCCCAGCTCACCTGTCGCTCAGAGCTGACACAGAGCACCTCAGAGCAGGACTTGAACTAACAAACAGCAGCTGCGACAGGTCTGTGACCCTGGGCATCACTCCGTGAGGCCTCCCTCCACCTGGTCTTCCAGAGACTTCCACTGCACCCGGGGCACCAAGCCTCTGTCTCCAACCACCACCCACCCCTCCTCTCCCTGACTCCTGGGTTCCTCTCATTAGGAGAGGGTTTTCTTGAAGTTGTCTCCCACTCATGGGCCAGATAAAATGATTAGAAAACAAGCCAAAGCTGCAGCCCCTTGTCTATCCTGACTCTCAGGAGCCCACACCTGTTCCTTGGACCTGGCCGGTTCAGCAAGTTCCATTTTCTGCAACTGTGAGCCCCTGAGGGGTGATGATTGGCTGACCTGGGCAGCCTTACCGTGCCGGCCAGCCCTCCCCAGGTGTGCCTGGGTTGAGATCACTATAAATACCACTCCAGGCAGCAAGAGCCCCTGCAGCCGTGCCTGACGCCATTTTCTCTGCCCTGTCAGCAGTCTCGGGGCTGGGCTGGTGGGAGGGAGTGAGAGGCCACGGCTTTGTGGGTGGCCCAGTGTGAGTGGGGCTCTGCTGGACTTTCTGCAGCAGTTGCCAGGCTGCCACCTGCTAAAGAAGAAGATGTGTCACCCATACCTGCTGCTGGAATTTCTCCCTGGGCAGAGGTGAGGAAGGAAAAAAGCAGTGGGGGCAGGGACAGGACGGGTATCTCAGGCAGGGAAATGGAAATCTTCCAGAAGAGCACCCAGGGCCAGGACCATCCTGGCTGGCCTGCAGGCACCAAGTCGGCCGGCATGCTGTCACTCGTGTGGCTCTATGGCCCTCCCTCTAGGCTTTCAAGTCCTTGTATATATTCAGGTGTTTTACCTGGGATGGGTGGGAATAGTTCAGCAGCAACTGGCCTGGGGCTCAGCTCACGTTTACTCACAGATGCCTCGGCACGGTGCCCCAGCTTTGCAATGAGGACGCTTGTTGCGTGGGGGCTGCTGGCTGAATGGGAGACGATTCCCCACCACTGACCAACTTCAGAATTGTTTACAACTGGAGCAAGTGCCCTGATACGGTTTTCCTCTGTGGAACTGGTGGGTTCTGTGTTTTTTTTCTCTTTTTCGTTTTGGGTTCAAGGTAGATTTTATTCCTCTTTTTTGTATTTACAGATATAAGCATGGAAATAATTTATTCATATAAATACATGTATGTGAAGGGAATAATTGTTTTTTCTATTTTTTAAATTTTATTTCTTTTTAATTTTGAATTTTATTTTATATTTTTATACAGCAGGTTCTTATTGGTTATCTATTTTATACATATAAATGTATACATGCCAATCCCAGTCTCTCAACTCCTCCCACCACCCCCCCCCAACAGCTTTCCCCCCTTGTTGTCCACACGTTTGTTGTCTACATCTGTTGCTCTATTTATGCCTTGCAAAATGGTTAATCTGTACAGGTTTTCTAGGTTCCACATATATGCATGAATATACAAGATTTGTTTTTCTCTTTCTGACTTACTTCACTCTGTATGACAGTCTCTAGATGCATCGACGTCTCTACAAATGACCCAATTTCATTCCTTTTCATGGCTTAGTAATATTCCATTTTATATATGTACCACGGCTTTATGCATTCGTCTGTCTGTGGGCATTTAGGTTGCTTCCATTACCTCGATATTGTAAATAGTGATGCAATGAACATTGCGGTGAATGTCTCTTTTTGATTTATGGTTTTGTCTGGGTATATGTCCAGTACTGGGATTGCTGTATCATATGGTAATTCTATTGTTAGTTTCTTAAGAAATTCCATATTGTTCTCCATAGTGACTGTATCAATTTATATTCCCAACAATAGTGGAAGAGGGTTCCTTTTCTCCACAGCCTTTCCAGCATTTTTTGCTTGTAGATTTTCTATGATGCCTATTCTACCAGGTGTGAGGTGATACCTCATTGTTGAATCCATTTCGTTGAGCAAGGGGTAGGTCTGTCTATTCCATATTTGGCTTATGGAACGGTATCTGTGCTAATTTCAAACTCTGGTTTAATGCAGCACCCCAACTCACCTTCCCCCTTAAGCAAGCATAAGTTAGTTTTCTAAACTTGAGACCCTGTTCTGTTTTGTAATTCAGTTCATGTGTAGCCAAGTTCACATTCCGTGTATTAGTGATACCTTATGATGTTTCTTTTTCTGTGTGACTTATTCCAGTTAGAATCATCGTACCTGAATCCACTCATTATGCTGCTACGGGCCTGATGACATAGATTTCATTGCTGAGTGATATTGCATTGTACGTAAGTACCACAACTTCTTTATCCATTTTTCACTTTCTGCGATATTGAACTTGTACCGTAAACCAGGTTCTTGTAAACAGAGCCGTCCCAACCTTTGGGGTGGCTGTGTCTTTTGATTTTAATTTCCCTAAGCTATAGGACCATAAGTGGAAGTGCCCTAGGCTCTGTTGCTTTGTTTTTTAGATGTTTCAGGAAACACCATACACTTCTCCCGAGTGGCTGTTGGCAATTTACATCCCGCCCATCAGCATAACAAGGCTCCCAGTTCTCCATGGCCTGTCCTGCCTTTCTGGATTTTACACTTTTTTCAGATGGCCCTTTTGACCGGGGGGAAGTGAGACTTCATTGTAGTGCAGATTTCCTTTGCAAGCTTGCTTGGTTGGCCAAAAAGGGCGTATGCGTTTTTTCCTGAATATATTCAGGAAAAAATGCATACGCCCTTTTTGGCCAAGTGCATCATTGTGGACGTTCTGCCTCTTTTCCTATGCTTTCAATGCAATTCCAGTCTACCTCCTGAAATCGGTTTCCTGCAATTCTGCCCCGCTTTCAAGTCCTCTTGGCAGCCTTACTTCAGTATATTTTTGGACGATAGCTGTCATTTATAACTCTGCAGGTTTGTGAATTACAGTGCCCCTGAGCTCCTTTCTTCAACTCGCTTTCTCGTGAGCTGGCCGCAACACCGCAGGATGGCTTCAGGCCCTAATCTGGTTCCGGCACGGCACGCTGAGCCTTTGGTTAATTCCTCTTCCTGGTGGGAAATGAGAGTTAAATTTGCCCGTCCAGACACCTCCAGCTAGTCTGTCATTGGTTCTCCCTATTCCTGTTCATCTTCCGCAGAAATTGCAAACTGGGCCAAACAGGAGGTTAAAGGCACTGACTCTCCAAGTCGGGAGAGTGTTAGTAAAGCGTCTGGAATGTTGCACCCGAGTACCAGGGGACGAAAACTGACACATATTGGAACACGTCTCCCGATCACACAGTTGATCATACTCTGGGTTCCACATGCATGTTTTAGCTGAAGGAAGAATACCTTCAACCTGGAGAGTTGAGACCCGTGGAATGGGTACCATGCAATATGACTTCAAAGGGTCTTCATTTGCTCACCGAACCTCTCCAATCCTATCACTGCTGCGTTTATGCCCCTGTACACACACTTGATTCTCTTTCGGAGACATAGCAATCCATAGGTTTTAAGATACTTCCTAGTCAGGTACACTCTTAGGCATTTAATATGGGGTGTTGAGTCCATTTCGTTGAGCAAGGAGTAGCTCTTGTCTATTCCATATTTGGCTTAAGGAACTTTATCTGTGCTCATTTCAATCTCTGGTTTTATGCAGCACCCCAACTCACCTTTCCCCTTAAGCAAGCATAAGTTGGGTTTCTAAATTTGAGACCCTGTTCTGTTTTGTAATTCAGTTCCTGTGTAGCCAAGGTTACATTCCGTGTATTAGTGATATCTTATGATGTTTCTTTTTCTGTGTGACTTATTTCAGTTAGAATCATCGTACCTGAATCCACTCATTATGCTGCTACGAGCCTGATGACATAGATTTCCTTGCTGAGTGATACTGCATTGTACGTAAGTACCACAACTTCTTTATTCATTTTTCACTTTCTGCGATATTGAACTTGTACCGTAAACCAGGTTCTTGTAAACAGAGCCGTCCCAACCTTTGGGGTGGCTGTGTCTTTTGATTTTAATTTCCCTAAGCTATAGGACCATAAGTGGAAGTGCCCTAGGCTCTGTTGCTTTGTTTTTTAGATGTTTCAGGAAACACCATACACTTCTCCCGAGTGGCTGTTGGCAATTTACATCCCGCCCATCAGCATAACAAGGCTCCCAGTTCTCCATGGCCTGTCCTGCCTTTCTGGATTTTACACTTTTTTCAGATGGCCCTTTTGACCGGGGGGAAGTGAGACTTCATTGTAGTGCAGATTTCCTTTGCAAGCTTGCTTGGTTGGCCAAAAAGGGCGTATGCGTTTTTTCCTGAATATATTCAGGAAAAAACGCATACGCCCTTTATGGCCAAGTGCATCATTGTGGACGTTCTGCCTCTTTTCCTATGCTTTCAATGCAATTCCAGTCTACCTCCTGAAATCGGTTTCCTGCAATTCTGCCCCGCTTTCAAGTCCTCTTGGCAGCCTTACTTCAGTATATTTTTGGACGATAGCTGTCATTTATAACTCTGCAGGTTTGTGAATTACAGTGCCCCTGAGCTCCTTTCTTCAACTCGCTTTCTCGTGAGCTGGCCGCAACACCGCAGGATGGCTTCAGGCCCTAATCTGGTTCCGGCACGGCACGCTGAGCCTTTGGTTAATTCCTCTTCCTGGTGGGAAATGAGAGTTAAATTTGCCCGTCCAGACACCTCCAGCTAGTCTGTCATTGGTTCTCCCTATTCCTGTTCATCTTCCGCAGAAATTGCAAACTGGGCCAAACAGGAGGTTAAAGGCACTGACTCTCCAAGTCGGGAGAGTGTTAGTAAAGCGTCTGGAATGTTGCACCCGAGTACCAGGGGACGAAAACTGACACATATTGGAACACGTCTCCCGATCACACGGTTGATCATACTCTGGGTTCCACATGCATGTTTTAGCTGAAGGAAGAATACCTTCAACCTGGAGAGTTGAGACCCGTGGAATGGGTACCATGCAATATGACTTCAAAGGGTCTTCATTTGCTCACCGAACCTCTCCAATCCTATCACTGCTGCGTTTATGCCCCTGTACACACACTTGATTCTCTTTCAGAGACATAGCAATCCATAGGTTTTAAGATACTTCCTAGTCAGGTACACTCTTAGGCATTTAATATGGGGTGTTGAGTCCATTTCGTTGAGCAAGGAGTAGCTCTTGTCTATTCCATATTTGGCTTAAGGAACTTTATCTGTGCTCATTTCAATCTCTGGTTTTATGCAGCACCCCAACTCACCTTTCCCCTTAAGCAAGCATAAGTTGGGTTTCTAAATTTGAGACCCTGTTCTGTTTTGTAATTCAGTTCCTGTGTAGCCAAGGTTACATTCCGTGTATTAGTGATATCTTATGATGTTTCTTTTTCTGTGTGACTTATTTCAGTTAGAATCATCGTACCTGAATCCACTCATTATGCTGCTACGGGCCTGATGACATAGATTTCCTTGCTGAGTGATACTGCATTGTACGTAAGTACCACAACTTCTTTATTCATTTTTCACTTTCTGCGATATTGAACTTGTACCGTAAACCAGGTTCTTGTAAACAGAGCCGTCCCAACCTTTGGGGTGGCTGTGTCTTTTGATTTTAATTTCCCTAAGCTATAGGACCATAAGTGGAAGTGCCCTAGGCTCTGTTGCTTTGTTTTTTAGATGTTTCAGGAAACACCATACACTTCTCCCGAGTGGCTGTTGGCAATTTACATCCCGCCCATCAGCATAACAAGGCTCCCAGTTCTCCATGGCCTGTCCTGCCTTTCTGGATTTTACACTTTTTTCAGATGGCCCTTTTGACCGGGGGGAAGTGAGACTTCATTGTAGTGCAGATTTCCTTTGCAAGCTTGCTTGGTTGGCCAAAAAGGGCGTATGCGTTTTTTCCTGAATATATTCAGGAAAAAACGCATACGCCCTTTATGGCCAAGTGCATCATTGTGGACGTTCTGCCTCTTTTCCTATGCTTTCAATGCAATTCCAGTCTACCTCCTGAAATCGGTTTCCTGCAATTCTGCCCCGCTTTCAAGTCCTCTTGGCAGCCTTACTTCAATATATTTTTGGACGATAGCTGTCATTTATAACTCTGCAGGTTTGTGAATTACAGTGCCCCTGAGCTCCTTTCTTCAAGTCGCTTTCTCGTGAGCTGGCCGCAACACCGCAGGATGGCTTCAGGCCCTAATCTGGTTCCGGCACGGCACGCTGAGCCTTTGGTTAATTCCTCTTCCTGGTGGGAAATGAGAGTTAAATTTGCCCGTCCAGACACCTCCAGCTAGTCTGTCATTGGTTCTCCCTATTCCTGTTCATCTTCCGCAGAAATTGCAAACTGGGCCAAACAGGAGGTTAAAGGCACTGACTCTCCAAGTCGGGAGAGTGTTAGTAAAGCGTCTGGAATGTTGCACCCGAGTACCAGGGGACGAAAACTGACACATATTGGAACACGTCTCCCGATCACACGGTTGATCATACTCTGGGTTCCACATGCATGTTTTAGCTGAAGGAAGAATACCTTAAACCTGGAGAGTTGAGACCCGTGGAATGGGTACCATGCAATATGACTTCAAAGGGTCTTCATTTGCTCACCGAACCTCTCCAATCCTATCACTGCTGCGTTTATGCCCCTGTACACACACTTGATTCTCTTTCAGAGACATAGCAATCCATAGGTTTTAAGATACTTCCTAGTCAGGTACACTCTTAGGCATTTAATATGGGGTGTTGAGTCCATTTCGTTGAGCAAGGAGTAGCTCTTGTCTATTCCATATTTGGCTTAAGGAACTTTATCTGTGCTCATTTCAATCTCTGGTTTTATGCAGCACCCCAACTCACCTTTCCCCTTAAGCAAGCATAAGTTGGGTTTCTAAATTTGAGACCCTGTTCTGTTTTGTAATTCAGTTCCTGTGTAGCCAAGGTTACATTCCGTGTATTAGTGATATCTTATGATGTTTCTTTTTCTGTGTGACTTATTTCAGTTAGAATCATCGTACCTGAATCCACTCATTATGCTGCTACGGGCCTGATGACATAGATTTCCTTGCTGAGTGATACTGCATTGTACGTAAGTACCACAACTTCTTTATTCATTTTTCACTTTCTGCGATATTGAACTTGTACCGTAAACCAGGTTCTTGTAAACAGAGCCGTCCCAACCTTTGGGGTGGCTGTGTCTTTTGATTTTAATTTCCCTAAGCTATAGGACCATAAGTGGAAGTGCCCTAGGCTCTGTTGCTTTGTTTTTTAGATGTTTCAGGAAACACCATACACTTCTCCCGAGTGGCTGTTGGCAATTTACATCCCGCCCATCAGCATAACAAGGCTCCCAGTTCTCCATGGCCTGTCCTGCCTTTCTGGATTTTACACTTTTTTCAGATGGCCCTTTTGACCGGGGGGAAGTGAGACTTCATTGTAGTGCAGATTTCCTTTGCAAGCTTGCTTGGTTGGCCAAAAAGGGCGTATGCGTTTTTTCCTGAATATATTCAGGAAAAAACGCATACGCCCTTTATGGCCAAGTGCATCATTGTGGACGTTCTGCCTCTTTTCCTATGCTTTCAATGCAATTCCAGTCTACCTCCTGAAATCGGTTTCCTGCAATTCTGCCCCGCTTTCAAGTCCTCTTGGCAGCCTTACTTCAGTATATTTTTGGACGATAGCTGTCATTTATAACTCTGCAGGTTTGTGAATTACAGTGCCCCTGAGCTCCTTTCTTCAACTCGCTTTCTCGTGAGCTGGCCGCAACACCGCAGGATGGCTTCAGGCCCTAATCTGGTTCCGGCACGGCACGCTGAGCCTTTGGTTAATTCCTCTTCCTGGTGGGAAATGAGAGTTAAATTTGCCCGTCCAGACACCTCCAGCTAGTCTGTCATTGGTTCTCCCTATTCCTGTTCATCTTCCGCAGAAATTGCAAACTGGGCCAAACAGGAGGTTAAAGGCACTGACTCTCCAAGTCGGGAGAGTGTTAGTAAAGCGTCTGGAATGTTGCACCCGAGTACCAGGGGACGAAAACTGACACATATTGGAACACGTCTCCCGATCACACGGTTGATCATACTCTGGGTTCCACATGCATGTTTTAGCTGAAGGAAGAATACCTTCAACCTGGAGAGTTGAGACCCGTGGAATGGGTACCATGCAATATGACTTCAAAGGGTCTTCATTTGCTCACCGAACCTCTCCAATCCTATCACTGCTGCGTTTATGCCCCTGTACACACACTTGATTCTCTTTCAGAGACATAGCAATCCATAGGTTTTAAGATACTTCCTAGTCAGGTACACTCTTAGGCATTTAATATGGGGTGTTGAGTCCATTTCGTTGAGCAAGGAGTAGCTCTTGTCTATTCCATATTTGGCTTAAGGAACTTTATCTGTGCTCATTTCAATCTCTGGTTTTATGCAGCACCCCAACTCACCTTTCCCCTTAAGCAAGCATAAGTTGGGTTTCTAAATTTGAGACCCTGTTCTGTTTTGTAATTCAGTTCCTGTGTAGCCAAGGTTACATTCCGTGTATTAGTGATATCTTATGATGTTTCTTTTCCTGTGTGACTTATTTCAGTTAGAATCATCATACCTGAATCCACTCATTATGCTGCTACGGGCCTGATGACATAGATTTCATTGCTGAGTGATACTGCATTGTACGTAAGTACCACAATTTCTTTATCCATTTTTCACTTTCTGCGATATTGAACTTGTACCGTAAACCAGGTTCTTGTAAACAGAGCCGTCCCAACCTTTGGGGTGGCTGTGTCTTTTGATTTTAATTTCCCTAAGCTATAGGACCATAAGTGGAAGTGCCCTAGGCTCTGTTGCTTTGTTTTTTAGATGTTTCAGGAAACACCATACACTTCTCCCGAGTGGCTGTTGGCAATTTACATCCCGCCCATCAGCATAACAAGGCTCCCAGTTCTCCATGGCCTGTCCTGCCTTTCTGGATTTTACACTTTTTTCAGATGGCCCTTTTGACCGGGGGGAAGTGAGACTTCATTGTAGTGCAGATTTCCTTTGCAAGCTTGCTTGGTTGGCCAAAAAGGGCGTATGCGTTTTTTCCTGAATATATTCAGGAAAAAACGCATACGCCCTTTTTGGCCAAGTGCATCATTGTGGACGTTCTGCCTCTTTTCCTATGCTTTAAATGCAATTCCAGTCTACCTCCGGAAATCGGTTTCCTGCAATTCTGCCCCGCTTTCAAGTCCTCTTGGCAGCCTTACTTCAGTATATTTTTGGACGATAGCTGTCATTTATAACTGCAGGTTTGTGAATTACAGTGCCCCTGAGCTCCTTTCTTCAACTCGCTTCCTCGTGAGCTGGCCGCAACACCGCATGTTAGCTTCAGGCCCTAATCTGGTTCCGGCATGGCACGCTGAGCCTTTGGTTAATTCCTCTTCCTGGTGGGAAATGAGAGTTAAATTTGCCCGTCCAGACACCTCCATCTAGTCTCTCATTGGTTCTCCCTATTCCTGTTCATCTTCCGCAGAAATTGCAAACTGGGCCAAACAGGAGGTTAAAGGCACTGACTCTCCAAGTCGGGAGAGTGTTAGTAAAGCGTCTGGAATGTTGCACCCGAGTACCAGGGGACGAAAACTGACACATATTGGAACACGTCTCCCTATCACACGGTTGATCATACTCTGGGTTCCACATGCATGTTTTAGCTGAAGGAAGAATACCTTAAACCTGGAGAGTTGAGACCCGTGGAATGGGTACCATGCAATATGACTTCAAAGGGTCTTCATTTGCTCACTGAACTTCTCCAATCATATCACTGCTGCGTTGTTGCCCCTGTACACACGCTTGATTCTCTTTCGGAGACATAGCAATCCATAGGTTTTAAGATACTTCCTAGTCAGGTATATTATTAGGTGTTTACTATGGTGTGTTGAGTCCATTTCGTTGAGCAAGGAGTAGCTCTTGTCTATTCCATATTTGGCATAAGGAACTTTATCTGTGCTCATTTCAATCTCTGGTTTTATGCAGCACCCCAACTCACCTTTCCCCTTAAGCAAGCATAAGTTGGGTTTCTAAATTTGAGACCCTGTTCTGTTTTGGAATTCAGTTCCTGTGTAGCCAAGTTTACATTCCGTGTATTAGTGATATCTTATGATGTTTCTTTTTCTGTGTGACTTATTTCAGTTAGAATCATCATACCTGAATCCACTCATTATGCTGCTACGGACCTGATGACATAGATTTCATTGCTGAGTGATACTGCATTGTACGTAAGTACCACAACTTCTTTATCCATTTTTCACTTTCGGCGATATTGAACTTGTACCGTAAACCAGGTTCTTGTAAACAGAGCCGTCCCAACCTTTGGGGTGGCTGTGTCTTTTGATTTTAATTTCCCTAAGCTATAGGACCATAAGTGGAAGTGCCCTAGGCTCTGTTGCTTTGTTTTTTAGATGTTTCAGGAAACACCATACACTTCTCCCGAGTGGCTGTTGGCAATTTACATCCCGCCCATCAGCATAACAAGGCTCCCAGTTCTCCATGGCCTGTCCTGCCTTTCTGGATTTTACACTTTTTTCAGATGGCCCTTTTGACCGGGGGGAAGTGAGACTTCATTGTAGTGCAGATTTCCTTTGCAAGCTTGCTTGGTTGGCCAAAAAGGGCGTATGCGTTTTTTCCTGAATATATTCAGGAAAAAACGCATACGCCCTTTTTGGCCAAGTGCATCATTGTGGACGTTCTGCCTCTTTTCCTATGCTTTAAATGCAATTCCAGTCTACCTCCTGAAATCGGTTTCCTGCAATTCTGCCCCGCTTTCAAGTCCTCTTGGCAGCCTTACTTCAGTATATTTTTGGACGATAGCTGTCATTTATAACTCTGCAGGTTTGTGAATTACAGTGCCCCTGAGCTCCTTTCTTCAACTCGCTTTCTCGTGAGCTGGCCGCAACACCGCATGTTGGCTTCAGGCCCTAATCTGGTTCCGGCACGGCACGCTGAGCCTTTGGTTAATTCCTCTTCCTAGTGGGAAATGAGAGTTAAATTTGCCCGTCCAGACACCTCTATCTAGTCTCTCATTGTTTCTCCCTATTCCTGTTCATCTTCCGCAGAAATTGCAAATTGGGCGAAACAGGAGGTTAAAGGCACTGACTCTCCAAGTCAGGAGAGTGTTAGTAAAGCGTCTGGAATGTTGCACCCGAGTACCAGGGGACGAAAACTGACACATATTGGAACACGTCTCCCGATCACACGGTTGATCATACTCTGGGTTCCACATGCATGTTTTAGTTGAAGGAAGAATACCTTAAACCTGGAGAGTTGAGACCCGTGGAATGGGTACCATGCAATATGACTTCAAAGGGTCTTCATTTGCTCACCGAACTTCTCCAATCCTATCACTGCTGCGTTTTTGCCCCTGTACACACGCTTGATTGTCTTTCGGAGACATAGCAATCCATAGGTTTTAAGATACTTCCTAGTCAGGTACTCTCTTAGGCATTTAATATGGGGTGTTGAGTCCATTTCGTTGAGCAAGGAGTAGCTGTTGTCTATTCCATATTTGGCATAAGGAACTTTATCTGTGCTCATTTCAATCTCTGGTTCATGCAGCACCGCAAATCACCTTTCCCCTTAAGCAAGCATAAGATGGGTTTCTAAATTTGAGACCCTGTTCTGTTTTGTAATTTAGTTCCTGTGTAGCCAAGATTACATTCCGTGTATTAGTGATATCTTATGATGTTTCTTTTTCTGTGTGACTTATTTCAGTTAGAATCATCATACCTGAATCCACTCATTATGCTGCTACGGGCCTGATGACATAGATTTCATTGCTGAGTGATACTGCATTGTACGTAAGTACCACAACTTCTTTATCCATTTTTCACTTTCTGCGATATTGAAATTGTACCGTAAACCAGGTTCTTGTAAACAGAGCCATCCCAACCTTTGGGGTGGCTGTGTCTTTTTGATTTTAATTTCCCTAAGCTATAGGACCATAAGTGGAAGTGCCCTAGGCTCTGTTGCTTTGTTTTTTAGATGTTTCAGGAAACACCATACACTTCTCCCGAGTGGCTGTTGGCAATTTACATCCCGCCCATCAGCATAACAATTCTCCCAGTTCTCCATGGCCTGTCCTGCCTTTCTGGATTTTACACTTTTTTCAGATGGCCCTTTTGA
Organism: Lagenorhynchus albirostris; assembly: GCF_949774975.1. Taxonomy (NCBI): domain Eukaryota; kingdom Metazoa; phylum Chordata; class Mammalia; order Artiodactyla; family Delphinidae; genus Lagenorhynchus; species Lagenorhynchus albirostris. The sequence goes on from NW_026783368.1 coordinate 132,708, forward strand.
CCGGGGGGAAGTGAGACTTCATTGTAGTGCAGATTTCCTTTGCAAGCTTGCTTGGTTGGCCAAAAAGGGCGTATGCGTTTTTTCCTGAATATATTCAGGAAAAAACGCATACGCCCTTTTTGGCCAAGTGCATCATTGTGGACGTTCTGCCTCTTTTCCTATGCTTTAAATGCAATTCCAGTCTACCTCCTGAAATCGGTTTCCTGCAATTCTGCCCCGCTTTCAAGTCCTCTTGGCAGCCTTACTTCAGTATATTTTTGGACGATAGCTATCATTTATAACTCTGCAGGTTTGTGAATTACAGTGCCCCTGAGCTCCTTTCTTCAACTCGCTTTCTCGTTAGCTGGCTGCAACACCGCAGGATGGCTTCAGGCCCTAATCTGGTTCCGGCACGGCACGCTGAGCCTTTGGTTAATTCCTCTTCCTGGTGGGAAATGAGAGTTAAATTTGCCCGTCAAGACACCTCCAGCTAGTCTGTCATTGGTTCTCCCTATTCCTCTTCATCTTCCGCAGAAATTGCAAACTGGGCCAAACAGGAGGTTAAAGGCACTGACTCTCCAAGTCGGGAGAGTGTTAGTAAAGCATCTGGAATGTTGCACCCGAGTACCAGGGGACGAAAACTGAGACATATTGGAACACGTCTCCGGATCACACGGTTGATCATACTCTGGGTTCCACATGCATGTTTTAGCTGAAGGAAGAATGCCTTAAACCTGGAGAGTAGAGACCCGTGGAATGGGTACCATGCAATATGACTTCAAAGGGTCTTCATTTGCTCACCGAACCTCTCCAATCCTATCACTGCTGCGTTTATGCCCCTGTACACACGCTTGATTCTCTTTCGGACACATAGCAATCCATAGGTTTTAAGATACTTCCTAGTCAGGTATATTCTTAGGTGTTTAATATGGGGTGTTGAGTCCATTTCGTTGAGCAAGGAGTAGCTCTTGTCTATTCCATATTTGGCTTAAGGAACTTTATCTGTGCTCATTTCAATCTCTGGTTTTATGCAGCACCCCAACTCACCTTTCCCCTTAAGCAAGCATAAGTTGGGTTTCTAAATTTGAGACCCTGTTCTGTTTTGGAATTCAGTTCCTGTGTAGCCAAGTTTACATTCCGTGTATTAGTGATATCTTATGATGTTTCTTTTTCTGTGTACTTATTTCAGTTAGAATCATCATACCTGAATCCACTCATTATGCTGCTACGGGCCTGATGACATAGATTTCATTGCTGAGTGATACTGCATTGTACGTAAGTACCACAACTTCTTTATCCATTGTTCACTTTCTGCGATATTGAACTTGTACCGTAAACCAGGTTCTTGTAAACAGAGCCGTCCCAACTTTTGGGGTGGCTGTGTCTTTTGATTTTAATTTCCCTAAGCTATAGGACCATAAGTGGAAGTGCCCTAGGCTCTGTTGCTTTGTTTTTTAGATGTTTCAGGAAACACCATACACTTCTCCCGAGTGGCTGTTGGCAATTTACATCCCGCCCATCAGCATAACAAGGCTCCCAGTTCTCCATGGCCTGTCCTGCCTTTCTGGATTTTACACTTTTTTCAGATGGCCCTTTTGACCAGGGGGAAGTGAGACTTCATTGTAGTGCAGATTTCCTTTGCAAGCTTGCTTGGTTGGCCAAAAAGGGCATATGCGTTTTTTCCTGAATATATTTAGGAAAAAACGCATACGCCCTTTTTGGCCAAGTGCATCATTGTGGACGTTCTGCCTCTTTTCCTATGCTTTCAATGCAATTCCAGTCTACCTCCTGAAATCGGTTTCCTGCAATTCTGCCCCGTTTTCAAGTCCTCTTGGCAGCCTTACTTCAGTATATTTTTGGACGATAGCTGTCATTTATAACTCTGCAGGTTTGTGAATTACAGTGCCCCTGAGCTCCTTTCTTCAACTCGCTTTCTCGTGAGCTGGCCGCAACACCGCAGGATGGCTTCAGGCCCTAATCTGGTTCCGGCACGGCACGCTGAGCCTTTGGTTAATTCCTCTTCCTGGTGGGAAATGAGAGTTAAATTTGCCCGTCCAGACACCTCCAGCTAGTCTGTCATTGGTTCTCCCTATTCCTGTTCATCTTCCGCAGAAATTGCAAACTGGGCCATACAGGAGGTTAAAGGCACTGACTCTCCAAGTCGGGAGAGTGTTAGTAAAGCGTCTGGAATGTTGCACCCGAGTACCAGGGGCCGAAAACTGAGACATATTGGAACACGTCTCCCGCACACATGGTTGATCATACTCTGGGTTCCACATGCATGTTTTAGCTGAAGGAAGAATGCCTTAATCCTGGAGAGTTGAGACCCGTGGAATGGGTACCATGTAATATGACTTCAAAGGGTCTTCATTTGCTCACCGAACCTCTCCAATCCTATCACTGCTGCGTTTATGCCCCTGTACACACGCTTGATTCTCTTTCGGAGACATAGCAATCCATAGGTTTTAAGATACTTCCTAGTCAGGTATATTCTTAGGTGTTTAATATGGGGTGTTGAGTCCATTTCGTTGAGCAAGGAGTAGCTCTTGTCTATTCCATATTTGGCTTAAGGAACTTTATCTGTGCTCATTTCAATCTCTGGTTTTATGCAGCACCCCAACTCACCTTTCCCCTTAAGCAAGCATAAGTTGGTTTTCTAAATTTGAGACCCTGTTCTGTTTTGGAATTCAGTTCCTGTGTAGCCAAGTTTACATTCCGTGTATTAGTGATATCTTATGATATTTCTTTTTCTGTGTGACTTATTTCAGTTAGAATCATCATACCTGAATCCACTCATTATGCTGCTATGGGCCTGATGACATAGATTTCCTTGCTGAGTGATATTGCATTGTACGTAAGTACCACAACTTCTTTATCCATTTTTCACTTTCTGCGATATTGAACTTGTACCGTAAACCAGGTTCTTGTAAACAGAGCCGTCCCAACCTTTGGGGTGGCTGTGTCTTTTGATTTTAATTTCCCTAAGCTATAGGACCATAAGTGGAAGTGCCCTAGGCTCTGTTGCTTTGTTTTTTAGATGTTTCAGGAAACAGCATACACTTCTCCCGAGTGGCTGTTGGCAATTTACATCCCGCCCATCAGCATAACAAGGCTCCCAGTTCTCCATGGCCTGTCCTGCCTTTCTGGATTTTACACTTTTTTCAGATGGCCCTTTTGACCAGGGGGAAGTGAGACTTCATTGTAGTGCAGATTTCTTTGCAAGCTTGCTTGGTTGGCCAAAAAGGGCGTATGCGTTTTTTCCTGAATATATTCAGGAAAAAACGCATACGCCCTTTTTGGCCAAGTGCATCATTGTGGACGTTCTGCCTCTTTTCCTATGCTTTAAATGCAATTCCAGTCTACCTCCTGAAATCGGTTTCCTGCAATTCTGCACCGCTTTCAAGTCCTCTTGGCAGCCTTACTTCAGTATATTTTTGGACGATAGCTGTCATTTATAACTCTGCAGGTTTGTGAATTACAGTGCCCCTGAGCTCCTTTCCTCAACTCGCTTTCTCGTGAGCTGGCCGCAACACCGCAGGATGGCTTCAGGCCCTAATCTGGTTCCGGCACGGCACGCTGAGCCTTTGGTTAATTCCTCTTCCTGGTGGGAAATGAGAGTTAAATTTGCCCGTCCAGACACCTCCATCTAGTCTCTCATTGGTTCTCCCTATTCCTGTTCATCTTCCGCAGAAATTGCAAACTGGGCCAAACAGGAGGTTAAAGGCACTGACTCTCCAAGTCGGGAGAGTGTTAGTAAAGCGTCTGGAATGTTGCACCCGAGTACCAGGGGACGAAAACTGACACATATTGGAACACGTCTCCCGATCACACGGTTGATCATACTCTGGGTTCCACATGCATGTTTTAGCTGAAGGAGAATACCTTAAACCTGGAGAGTTGAGACCCGTGGAATGGGTACCATGCAATATGACTTCAAAGGGTCTTCATTTGCTCACCGAACTTCTCCAATCCTATCACTGCTGCGTTTTTGCCCCTGTACACACGCTTGATTCTCTTTCGGAGACATAGCAATCCATAGGTTTTAAGATACTTCCTAGTCAGGTACACCCTTAGGCATTTAATATGGGGTGTTGAGTCCATTTCGTTGAGCAAGGAGTAGCTGTTGTCTATTCCATATTTGGCATAAGGAACTTTATCTGTGCTCATTTCAATCTCTGGTTTTATGCAGCACCCCAATTCACCTTTCCCCTTAAGCAAGCATAAGTTGGGTTTCTAAATTTAGACCCTGTTCTGTTTTGTAATTCAGTTCCTGTGTAGCCAAGTTTACATTCCGTGTATTACTGATATCTTATGATGTTTCTTTTTCTGTGTGACTTATTTCAGTTAGAATCATCATACCTGAATCCACTCATTATGCTGCTACGGGCCTGATGACATAGATTTCATTGCTGAGTGATACTGCATTGTACGTAAGTACCACAACTTCTTTATCCATTTTTCACTTTCTGCGATATTGAACTTGTACCGTAAACCAGGTTCTTGTAAACAGAGCCGTCCCAACCTTTGGGGTGGCTGTGTCTTTTGATTTTAATTTCCCTAAGCTATAGGACCATAAGTGGAAGTGCCCTAGGCTCTGTTGCTTTGTTTTTTAGATGTTTCAGGAAACACCATACACTTCTCCCGAGTGGCTGTTGGCAATTTACATCCCGCCCATCAGCATTAACAAGTCTCCCACTTCTCCGTGGCCTGTCCTGCCTTTCTGGATTTTACACTTTTTTCAGATGGCCCTTTTGACCGGGGGGAAGTGAGACTTCATTGTAGTGCAGATTTCCTTTGCAAGCTTGCTTGGTTGGCCAAAAAGGGCGTATGCGTTTTTGCCTGAATATATTCAGGAAAAAACGCATACGCCCTTTTTGGCCAAGTGCATCATTGTGGACGTTCTGCCTCTTTTCCTATGCTTTAAATGCAATTCCAGTCTACCTCCTGAAATCGGTTTCCTGCAATTCTGCCCCGCTTTCAAGTCCTCTTGGCAGCCTTACTTCAGTATATTTTTGGACGATAGCTGTCATTTATAACTCTGCAGGTTTGTGAATTACAGTGACCCTGAGCTCCTTTCTTCAACTCGCTTTCTCGTGAGCTGGCTGCAACACCGCAGGGTTGCTTCAGGCCCTAATCTGGTTCCGGCACGGCACGCTGAGCCTTTGGTTAATTCCTCTTCCTGGTGGGAAATGAGAGTTAAATTTGCCCGTCCAGACACCTCCATCTAGTCTCTCATTGGTTCTCCCTATTCCTGTTCATCTTCCGCAGAAATTGCAAACTGGGCCAAACAGGAGGTTAAAGGCGCTGACTCTCCAAGTCGGGAGAGTGTTAGTAAAGCGTCTGCAATGTTGCACCCGAGTACCAGGGGACGAAAACTGACACATATTGGAACACGTCTCCCGATCACACGGTTGATCATACTCTGGGTTCCACATGCATGTTTTAGCTGAAGGAAGAATGCCTTAAACCTGGAGAGTTGAGACCCGTGGAATGGGTACCATGCAATATGACTTCAAAGGGTCTTCATTTGCTCACCGAACCTCTCCAATCCTATCACTGCTGCGTTTATGCCCCTGTACACACGCTTGATTCTCTTTCGGAGACATAACAATACATAGGTTTTAAGATACTTTCTAGTCAGGTATATTCTTAGGTGTTTAATATGGGGTGTTGAGTCCATTTCGTTGAGCAAGGAGTAGCTCTTGTCTATTCCATATTTGGCTTAAGGAACTTTATCTGTGCTCATTTCAATCTCTGGTTTTATGCAGCACCCCAACTCACCTTTCCCCTTAAGCAAGCATAAGTTGGTTTTCTAAATTTGAGACCCTGTTCTGTTTTGGAATTCAGTTCCTGTGTAGCCAAGTTTACATTCCGTGTATTAGTGATATCTTATGATGTTTCTTTTTCTGTGTGACTTATTTCAGTTAGAATCATCATACCTGAATCCACTCATTATGCTGCTATGGGCCTGATGACATAGATTTCCTTGCTGAGTGATATTGCATTGTACGTAAGTACCACAACTTCTTTATCCATTTTTCACTTTCTGCGATATTGAACTTGTACCGTAAACCAGGTTCTTGTAAACAGAGCCGTCCCAACCTTTGGGGTGGCTGTGTCTTTTGATTTTAATTTCCCTAAGCTATAGGACCATAAGTGGAAGTGCCCTAGGCTCTGTTGCTTTGTTTTTTAGATGTTTCAGGAAACACCATACACTTCTCCCGAGTGGCTGTTGGCAATTTACATCCCGCCCATCAGCATAACAAGGCTCCCAGTTCTCCATGGCCTGTCCTGCCTTTCTGGATTTTACACTTTTTTCAGATGGCCCTTTTGACCAGGGGGAAGTGAGACTTCATTGTAGTGCAGATTTCCTTTGCAAGCTTGCTTGGTTGGCCAAAAAGGGCGTATGCGTTTTTTCCTGAATATATTCAGGAAAAAACGCATACGCCCTTTTTGGCCAAGTGCATCATTGTGGACGTTCTGCCTCTTTTCCTATGCTTTAAATGCAATTCCAGTCTACCTCCTGAAATCGGTTTCCTGCAATTCTGCACCGCTTTCAAGTCCTCTTGGCAGCCTTACTTCAGTATATTTTTGGACGATAGCTGTCATTTATAACTCTGCAGGTTTGTGAATTACAGTGCTCCTGAGCTCCTTTCCTCAACTCGCTTTCTCGTGAGCTGGCCGCAACACCGCAGGTTGGCTTCAGGCCCTAATCTGGTTCCGGCACGGCACGCTGAGCCTTTGGTTAATTCCTCTTCCTGGTGGGAAATGAGAGTTAAATTTGCCCGTCCAGACACCTCCATCTAGTCTCTCATTGGTTCTCCCTATTCCTGTTCATCTTCCGCAGAAATTGCAAACTGGGCCAAACAGGAGGTTAAAGGCACTGACTCTCCAAGTCGGGAGAGTGTTAGTAAAGCGTCTGGAATGTTGCACCCGAGTACCAGGGGACGAAAACTGAGACATATTGGAACACGTCTCCCGATCACACGGTTGATCATACTCTGGGTTCCACATGCATGTTTTAGCTGAAGGAAGAATACCTTAAACCTGGAGAGTTGAGACCCGTGGAATGGGTACCATGCAATATGACTTCAAAGGGTCTTCATTTGCTCACCGAACCTCTCCAATCCTATCACTGCTGCGTTTATGCCCCTGTACACACACTTGATTCTCTTTCAGAGACATAGCAATCCATAGGTTTTAAGATACTTCCTAGTCAGGTACACTCTTAGGCATTTAATATGGGGTGTTGAGTCCATTTCGTTGAGCAAGGAGTAGCTCTTGTCTATTCCATATTTGGCTTAAGCAACTTTATCTGTGCTCATTTCAATCTCTGGTTTTATGCAGCACCCCAACTCACCTTTCCCCTTAAGCAAGCATAAGTTGGGTTTCTAAATTTGAGACCCTGTTCTGTTTTGTAATTCAGTTCCTGTGTAGCCAAGGTTACATTCCGTGTATTAGTGATATCTTATGATGTTTCTTTTCCTGTGTGACTTATTTCAGTTAGAATCATCGTACCTGAATCCACTCATTATGCTGCTACGGGCCTGATGACATAGATTTCATTGCTGAGTGATACTGCATTGTACGTAAGTACCACAACTTCTTTATCCATTTTTCACTTTCTGCGATATTGAACTTGTACCGTAAGCCAGGTTCTTGTAAACATAGCCGTCCCAACCTTTGGGGTGGCTGTGTCTTTTTGATTTTAATTTCCCTAAGCTATAGGACCATAAGTGGAAGTGCCCTAGGCTCTGTTGCTTTGTTTTTTAGATGTTTCAGGAAACACCATACACTTCTCCCCAGTGGCTGTTGGCAATTTACATCCCGCCCATCAGCATAACAAGGCTCCCAGTTCTCCATGGCCTGTCCTGCCTTTCTGGATTTTACACTTTTTTCAGATGGCCCTTTTGACCGGGGGGAAGTGAGACTTCATTGTAGTGCAGATTTCCTTTGCAAGCTTGCTTGGTTGGCCAAAAAGGGCGTATGCGTTTTTTCCTGAATATATTCAGGAAAAAACGCATACGCCCTTTTTGGCCAAGTGCATCATTGTGGACGTTCTGCCTCTTTTCCTATGCTTTAAATGCAATTCCAGTCTACCTCCTGAAATCGGTTTCCTGCAATTCTGCCCCGCTTTCAAGTCCTCTTGGCAGCCTTACTTCAGTATATTTTTGGACGATAGCTGTCATTTATAACTCTGCAGGTTTGTGAATTACAGTGCCCCTGAGCTCCTTTCTTCAACTCGCTTTCTCGTGAGCTGGCCGCAACACCGCAGGATGGCTTCAGGCCCTAATCTGCTTCCGGCACGGCACGCTGAGCCTTTGGTTAATTCCTCTTCCTGGTAGGAAATGAGAGTTAACTTTGCCCGTCCAGACACCTCCAGCTAGTCTGTCATTGGTTCTCCCTATTCCTGTTCATCTTCCGCAGAAATTGCAAACTGGGCCAAACAGGAGGTTAAAGGCACTGACTCTCCAAGTCGGGAGAGTGTTAGTAAAGCGTCTGGAATGTTGCACCCGAGTACCAGGGGACGAAAACTGACACATATTGGAACACGTCTCCCGATCACACGGTTGATCATACTCTGGCTTCCACATGCATGTTTTAGCTGAAGGAAGAATACCTTAAACCTGGAGAGTTGAGACCCGTGGAATGGGTACCATGCAATATGACTTCAAAGGGTCTTCATTTGCTCACCGAACCTCTCCAATCCTATCACTGCTGCGTTTATGCCCCTGCACACACGCTTGATTCTCTTTCGGAGACATAGCAATCCATAGGTTTTAAGATACTTCCTAGTCAGGTACATTCTTAGGTGTTTAATATGGGGTGTTGAGTCCATTTCGTTGAGCAAGGAGTAGCTCTTGTCTATTCCATATTTGGCTTAAGGAACTTTATCTGTGCTCATTTCAATCTCTGGTTTTATGCAGCACCCCAACTCACCTTTCCCCTTAAGCAAGCATAAGTTGGGTTTCTAAATTTGAGACCCTGTTCTATTTTGGAATTCAGTTCCTATGTAGCCAAGTTTACATTCCGTGTATTAGTGATATCTTATGATGTTTCTTTTTCTGTGTGACTTATTTCAGTTAGAATCATCATACCTGAATCCACTCATTATGCTGCTACGGGCCTGATGACATAGAGTTCATTGCTGAGTGATATTGCATTGTACGTAAGTACCACAACATCTTTATCCATTTTTCACTTTCTGCGATATTGAAATTGTACCGTAAACCAGGTTCTTGTAAACAGAGCCGTCCCAACCTTTGGGGTGGCTGTGTCTTTTGATTTTAATTTCCCTAAGCTATAGGACCATAAGTGGAAGTGCCCTAGGCTCTGTTGCTTTGTTTTTTAGATGTTTCAGGAAACACCATACACTTCTCCCGAGTGGCTGTTGGCAATTTACATCCCGCCCATCAGCATTAACAAGTCTCCCACTTCTCCGTGGCCTGTCCTGCCTTTCTGGATTTTACACTTTTTTCAGATGGCCCTTTTGACCGGGGGGAAGTGAGACTTCATTGTAGTGCAGATTTCCTTTGCAAGCTTGCTTGGTTGGCCAAAAAGGGCGTATGCGTTTTTTCCTGAATATATTCAGGAAAAAACGCATACGCCCTTTTTGGCCAAGTGCATCATTGTGGACGTTCTGCCTCTTTTCCTATGCTTTCAATGCAATTCCAGTCTACCTCCTGAAATCGGTTTCCTGCAATTCTGCCCCGCTTTCAAGTCCTCTTGGCAGCCTTACTTCAGTATATTTTTGGACGATAGCTGTCATTTATAACTCTGCAGGTTTGTGAATTACAGTGCCCCTGAGCTCCTTTCTTCAACTCGCTTTCTCGTGAGCTGGCCGCAACACCGCAGGGTTGCTTCAGGCCCTAATCTGGTTCCGGCACGGCACGCTGAGCCTTTGGTTAATTCCTCTTCCTGGTGGGAAATGAGAGTTAAATTTGCCCGTCCAGACACCTCCATCTAGTCTCTCATTGGTTCTCCCTATTCCTGTTCATCTTCCGCAGAAATTGCAAACTGGGCCAAACAGGAGGTTAAAGGCGCTGACTCTCCAAGTCGGGAGAGTGTTAGTAAAGCGTCTGCAATGTTGCACCCGAGTACCAGGGGACGAAAACTGACACATATTGGAACACGTCTCCCGATCACACGGTTGATCATACTCTGGGTTCCACATGCATGTTTTAGCTGAAGGAAGAATACCTTAAACCTGGAGAGTTGAGACCCGTGGAATGGGTACCATGCAATATGACTTCAAAGGGTCTTCATTTGCTCACCGAACCTCTCCAATCCTATCACTGCTGCGTTTATGCCCCTGTACACACACTTGATTCTCTTTCAGAGACATAGCAATCCATAGGTTTTAAGATACTTCCTAGTCAGGTACACTCTTAGGCATTTAATATGGGGTGTTGAGTCCATTTCGTTGAGCAAGGAGTAGCTCTTGTCTATTCCATATTTGGCTTAAGGAACTTTATCTGTGCTCATTTCAATCTCTGGTTTTATGCAGCACCCCAACTCACCTTTCCCCTTAAGCAAGCATAAGTTGGGTTTCTAAATTTGAGACCCTGTTCTGTTTTGTAATTCAGTTCCTGTGTAGCCAAGGTTACATTCCGTGTATTAGTGATATCTTATGATGTTTCTTTTCCTGTGTGACTTATTTCAGTTAGAATCATCGTACCTGAATCCACTCATTATGCTGCTACGGGCCTGATGACATAGATTTCATTGCTGAGTGATACTGCATTGTACGTAAGTACCACAACTTCTTTATCCATTTTTCACTTTCTGCGATATTGAACTTGTACCGTAAACCAGGTTCTTGTAAACAGAGCTGTCCCAACTTTTGGGGTGGCTGAGTCTTTTTGATTTTAATTTCCCTAAGCTATAGGACCATAAGTGGAAGTGCCCTAGGCTCTGTTGCTTTGTTTTTTAGATGTTTCAGGAAACACCATACACTTCTCCCGAGTGGCTGTTGGCAATTTACATCCCGCCCATCAGCATAACAAGGCTCCCAGTTCTCCATGGCCTGTCCTGCCTTTCTGGATTTTACACTTTTTTCAGATGGCCCTTTTGACCGGGGGGAAGTGAGACTTCATTGTAGTGCAGATTTCCTTTGCAAGCTTGCTTGGTTGGCCAAAAAGGGCGTATGCGTTTTTTCCTGAATATATTCAGGAAAAAACGCATACGCCCTTTTTGGCCAAGTGCATCATTGTGGACGTTCTGCCTCTTTTCCTATGCTTTAAATGCAATTCCAGTCTACCTCCTGAAATCGGTTTCCTGCAATTCTGCCCCGCTTTCAAGTCCTCTTGGCAGCCTTACTTCAGTATATTTTTGGACGATAGCTGTCATTTATAACTCTGCAGGTTTGTGAATTACAGTGCCCCTGAGCTCCTTTCTTCAACTCGCTTTCTCGTGAGCTGGCCGCAACACCGCAGGATGGCTTCAGGCCCTAATCTGGTTCCGGCACGGCACGCTGAGCCTTTGGTTAATTCCTCTTCCTGGTGGGAAATGAGAGTTAAATTTGCCCGTCCAGACACCTCCAGCTAGTCTGTCATTGGTTCTCCGTATTCCTGTTCATCTTCCGCAGAAATTGCAAACTGGGCCAAACAGGAGGTTAAAGGCACTGACTCTCCAAGTCGGGAGAGTGTTAGTAAAGCGTCTGGAATGTTGCACCCGAGTACCAGGGGACGAAAACTGACACATATTGGAACACGTCTCCCGATCACACGGTTGATCATACTCTGGGTTCCACATGCATGTTTTAGCTGAAGGAAGAATACCTTAAACCTGGAGAGTTGAGACCCGTGGAATGGGTACCATGCAATATGACTTCAAAGGGTCTTCATTTGCTCACCGAATCTCTCCAATCCTATCACTGCTGCGTTTATGCCCCTGTAAACACACTTGATTCTCTTTCAGAGACATAGCAATCCATAGGTTTTAAGATACTTCCTAGTCAGGTACACTCTTAGGCATTTAATATGGGGTGTTGAGTCCATTTCGTTGAGCAAGGAGTAGCTCTTGTCTATTCCATATTTGGCTTAAGGAACTTTATCTGTGCTCATTTCAATCTCTGGTTTTATGCAGCACCCCAACTCACCTTTCCCCTTAAGCAAGCATAAGATGGGTTTCTAAATTTGAGACCCTGTTCTGTTTTGTAATTCAGTTCCTGTGTAGCCAAGGTTACATTCCGTGTATTAGTGATATCTTATGATGTTTCTTTTCCTGTGTGACTTATTTCAGTTAGAATCATCGTACCTGAATCCACTCATTATGCTGCTACGTGCCTGATGACATAGATTTCATTGCTGAGTGATACTGCATTGTACGTAAGTACCACAACTTCTTTATCCATTTTTCACTTTCTGCGATATTGAACTTGTACCGTAAACCAGGTTCTTGTAAACAGAGCCGTCCCAACCTTTGGGGTGGCTGTGTCTTTTGATTTTAATTTCCCTAAGCTATAGGACCATAAGTGGAAGTGCCCTAGGCTCTGTTGCTTTGTTTTTTAGATGTTTCAGGAAACACCATACACTTCTCCAGAGTGGCTGTTGGCAATTTACATCCCGCCCATCAGCATAACAAGGCTCCCAGTTCTCCATGGCCTGTTCTGCCTTTCTGGATTTTACACTTTTTTCAGATGGCCCTTTTGACCGGGGGGATGTGAGCCTTCATTGTAGTGCAGATTTCCTTTGCAAGCTTGCTTGGTTGGCCAAAAAGGGCGTATGCGTTTTTTCCTGAATATATTCAGGAAAAAACGCATACGCCCTTTTTGGCCAAGTGCATCATTGTGGACGTTCTGCCTCTTTTCCTATGCTTTCAATGCAATTCCAGTCTACCTCCTGAAATCGGTTTCCTGCAATTCTGCCCCGCTTTCAAGTCCTCTTGGCAGCCTTACTTCAGTATATTTTTGGACGATAGCTGTCATTTATAACTCTGCAGGTTTGTGAATTACAGTGCCCCTGAGCTCCTTTCTTCAACTCGCTTTCTCGTGAGCTGGCCGCAACACCGCAGGATGGCTTCAGGCCCTAATCTGGTTCCGGCACGGCACGCTGAGCCTTTGGTTAATTCCTCTTCCTGGTGGGAAATGAGAGTTAAATTTGCCCGTCCAGACACCTCCAGCTAGTCTGTCATTGGTTCTCCCTATTCCTGTTCATCTTCCGCAGAAATTGCAAACTGGGCCAAACAGGAGGTTAAAGGCACTGACTCTCCAAGTCGGGAGAGTGTTAGTAAAGCGTCTGGAATGTTGCACCCGAGTACCAGGGGACGAAAACTGACACATATTGGAACACGTCTCCCGATCACACGATTGATCATACTCTGGGTTCCACATGCATGTTTTAGCTGAAGGAAGAATACCTTAAACCTGGAGAGTTGAGACCCGTGGAATGGGTACCATGCAATATGACTTCAAAGGGTCTTCATTTGCTCACCGAACCTCTCCAATCCTATCACTGCTGCGTTTATGCCCCTGTACACACACTTGATTCTCTTTCAGAGACATAGCAATCCATAGGTTTTAAGATACTTCCTAGTCAGGTACACTCTTAGGCATTTAATATGGGGTGTTGAGTCCATTTCGTTGAGCAAGGAGTAGCTCTTGTCTATTCCATATTTGGCTTAAGGAACTTTATCTGTGCTCATTTCAATCTCTGGTTTTATGCAGCACCCCAACTCACCTTTCCCCTTAAGCAAGCATAAGTTGGTTTTCTAAATTTGAGACCCTGTTCTGTTTTGTAATTCAGTTCCTGTGTAGCCAAGGTTACATTCCGTGTATTAGTGATATCTTATGATGTTTCTTTTTCTGTGTGACTTATTTCAGTTAGAATCATCATACCTGAATCCACTCATTATGCTGCTACGGGCCTGATGACATAGATTTCATTGCTGAGTGATACTGCATTGTACGTAAGTACCACAACTTCTTTATCCATTTTTCACTTTCTGCGATATTGAACTTGTACCGTAAACCAGGTTCTTGTAAACAGAGCCGTCCCAACCTTTGGGGTGGCTGTGTCTTTTTGATTTTAATTTCCCTAAGCTATAGGACCATAAGTGGAAGTGCCCTAGGCTCTGTTGCTTTGTTTTTTAGATGTTTCAGGAAACAGCATACACTTCTCCCGAGTGGCTGTTGGCAATTGACATCCCGCCCATCAGCATAACAAGGCTCCCAGTTCTCCATGGCCTGTCCTGCCTTTCTGGATTTTACACTTTTTTCAGATGGCCCTTTTGACCGGGGGGAAGTGAGACTTCATTGTAGTGCAGATTTCCTTTGCAAGCTTGCTTGGTTGGCCAAAAAGGGCGTATGCGTTTTTTCCTGAATATATTCAGGAAAAAACGCATACGCCCTTTTTGGCCAAGTGCATCATTGTGGACGTTCTGCCTCTTTTCCTATGCTTTCAATGCAATTCCAGTCTACCTCCTGAAATCGGTTTCCTGCAATTCTGCCCCGCTTTCAAGTCCTCTTGGCAGCCTTACTTCAGTATATTTTTGGACGATAGCTGTCATTTATAACTCTGCAGGTTTGTGAATTACAGTGCCCCTGAGCTCCTTTCTTCAACTCGCTTTCTCGTGAGCTGGCCGCAACACCGCAGGATGGCTTCAGGCCCTAATCTGGTTCCGGCACGGCACGCTGAGCCTTTGGTTAATTCCTCTTCCTGGTGGGAAATGAGAGTTAAATTTGCCCGTCCAGACACCTCCAGCTAGTCTGTCATTGGTTCTCCCTATTCCTGTTCATCTTCCGCAGAAATTGCAAACTGGGCCAAACAGGAGGTTAAAGGCACTGACTCTCCAAGTCGGGAGAGTGTTAGTAAAGCGTCTGGCATGTTGCACCCGAGTACCAGGGGACGAAAACTGACACATATTGGAACACGTCTCCCGATCACACAGTTGATCATACTCTGGGTTCCACATGCATGTTTTAGCTGAAGGAAGAATACCTTAAACCTGGAGAGTTGAGACCCGTGGAATGGGTACCATGCAATATGACTTCAAAGGGTCTTCATTTGCTCACCGAACCTCTCCAATCCTATCACTGCTGCGTTTATGCCCCTGTACACACACTTGATTCTCTTTCAGAGACATAGCAATCCATAGGTTTTAAGATACTTCCTAGTCAGGTACACTCTTAGGCATTTAATATGGGGTGTTGAGTCCATTTCGTTGAGCAAGGAGTAGCTCTTGTCTATTCCATATTTGGCTTAAGGAACTTTATCTGTGCTCATTTCAATCTCTGGTTTTATGCAGCACCCCAACTCACCTTTCCCCTTAAGCAAGCATAAGTTGGGTTTCTAAATTTGAGACCCTGTTCTGTTTTGTAATTCAGTTCCTGTGTAGCCAAGTTTACATTCCGTGTATTAGTGATATCTTATGATGTTTCTTTTTCTGTGTGACTTATTTCAGTTAGAATCATCGTACCTGAATCCACTCATTATGCTGCTACGGGCCTGATGACATAGATTTCATTGCTGAGTGATACTGCATTGTACGTAAGTACCACAACTTCTTTATCCATTTTTCACTTTCTGCGATATTGAACTTGTACCGTAAACCAGGTTCTTGTAAACAGAGCCGTCCCAACCTTTGGGGTGGCTGTGTCTTTTTGATTTTAATTTCCCTAAGCTATAGGACCATAAGTGGACGTGCCCTAGGCTCTGTTGCTTTGTTTTTTAGATGTTTCAGGAAACACCATACACTTCTCCCGAGTGGCTGTTGGCAATTTACATCCCGCCCATCAGCATAACAAGGCTCCCAGTTCTCCATGGCCTGTCCTGCCTTTCTGGATTTTACACTTTTTTCAGATGGCCCTTTTGACCGGGGGGAAGTGAGACTTCATTGTAGTGCAGATTTCCTTTGCAAGCTTGCTTGGTTGGCCAAAAAGGGCGTATGCGTTTTTTCCTGAATATATTCAGGAAAAAACGCATACGCCCTTTTTGGCCAAGTGCATCATTGTGGACGTTCTGCCTCTTTTCCTATGCTTTCAATGCAATTCCAGTCTACCTCCTGAAATCGGTTTCCTGCAATTCTGCCCCGCTTTCAAGTCCTCTTGGCAGCCTTACTTCAGTATATTTTTGGACGATAGCTGTCATTTATAACTCTGCAGGTTTGTGAATTACAGTGCCCCTGAGCTCCTTTCTTCAAGTCGCTTTCTCGTGAGCTGGCGGCAACACCGCAGGATGGCTTCAGGTCCTAATCTGGTTCCGGCACGGCACATGAGCCTTTGGTTAATTCCTCTTCCTGGTGGGAAATGAGAGTTAAATTTGCCCGTCCAGACACCTCCAGCTAGTCTGTCATTGGTTCTCCCTATTCCTGTTCATCTTCCGCAGAAATTGCAAACTGGGCCAAACAGGAGGTTAAAGGAACTGACTCTCCAAGTCGGGAGAGTGTTAGTAAAGCGTCTGGAATGTTGCACCCGAGTACCAGGGGACGAAAACTGAGACATATTGCAACACGTCTCCCGATCACACGGTTGATCATACTCTGGGTTCCACATGCATGTTTTAGCTGAAGGAAGAATACGTTAAACCTGGAGAGTTGAGACCCGTGGAATGGGTACCATGCAATATGACTTCAAAGGGTCTTCATTTGCTCACCGAACCTCTCCAATCCTATCACTGCTGCGTTTATGCCCCTGTACACACACTTGATTCTCTTTCAGAGACATAGCAATCCATAGGTTTTAAGATACTTCCTAGTCAGGTACACTCTTAGGCATTTAATATGGGGTGTTGAGTCCATTTCGTTGAGCAAGGAGTAGCTCTTGTCTATTCCATATTTGGCTTAAGGAACTTTATCTGTGCTCATTTCAATCTCTGGTTTTATGCAGCACCCCAACTCACCTTTCCCCTTAAGCAAGCATAAGTTGGGTTTCTAAATTTGAGACCCTGTTCTGTTTTGGAATTCAGTTCCTGTGTAGCCAAGTTTACATTCCGTGTATTAGTGATATCTTATGATGTTTCTTTTTCTGTGTGACTTATTTCAGTTAGAATCATCGTACCTGAATCCACTCATTATGCTGCTACGGGCCTGATGACATAGATTTCATTGCTGAGTGATATTGCATTGTACTTAAGTACCACAACTTCTTTATCCATTTTTCACTTTCTGCGATATTGAACTTGTACCGTAAACCAGGTTCTTGTAAACAGAGCCGTCCCAACATTTGGGGTGGCTGTGTCTTTTGATTTTAATTTCCCTAAGCTATAGGACCATAAGTGGAAGTGCCCTAGGCTCTGTTGCTTTGTTTTTTATATGTTTCAGGAAACACCATACACTTCTCCCGAGTGGCCTTTGGCAATTTACATCCCGCCCATCAGCATAACAAGGCTCCCAGTTCTCCATGGCCTGTCCTGCCTTTCTGGATTTTACACTTTTTTCAGATGGCCCTTTTGACCGGGGGGAAGTGAGACTTCATTGTAGTGCAGATTTCCTTTGCAAGCTTGCTTGGTTGGCCAAAAAGGGCGTATGCGTTTTTTCCTGAATATATTCAGGAAAAAACGCATACACCCTTTTTGGCCAAGTGCATCATTGTGGACGTTCTGCCTCTTTTCCTATGCTTTCAATGCAATTCCAGTCTACCTCCTGAAATCGGTTTCCTGCAATTCTGCCCCGCTTTCAAGTCCTCTTGGCAGCCTTACTTCAGTATATTTTTGGACGATAGCTGTCATTTATAACTCTGCAGGTTTGTGAATTACAGTGCCCCTGAGCTCCTTTCTTCAAGTCGCTTTCTCGTGAGCTGGCGGCAACACCGCAGGATGGCTTCAGGTCCTAATCTGGTTCCGGCACGGCACATGAGCCTTTGGTTAATTCCTCTTCCTGGTGGGAAATGAGAGTTAAATTTGCCCGTCCAGACACCTCCAGCTAGTCTGTCATTGGTTCTCCCTATTCCTGTTCATCTTCCGCAGAAATTGCAAACTGGGCCAAACAGGAGGTTAAAGGCACTGACTCTCCAAGTCGGGAGAGTGTTAGTAAAGCGTCTGGAATGTTGCACCCGAGTACCAGGGGACGAAAACTGAGACATATTGGAACACGTCTCCCGATCACACGGTTGATCATACTCTGGGTTCCACATGCATGTTTTAGCTGAAGGAAGAATACGTTAAACCTGGAGAGTTGAGACCCGTGGAATGGGTACCATGCAATATGACTTCAAAGGGTCTTCATTTGCTCACCGAACCTCTCCAATCCTATCACTGCTGTGTTTATGCCCCTGTACACACACTTGATTCTCTTTCAGAGACATAGCAATCCATAGGTTTTAAGATACTTCCTAGTCAGGTACACTCTTAGGCATTTAATATGGGGTGTTGAGTCCATTTCGTTGAGCAAGGAGTAGCTCTTGTCTATTCCATATTTGGCTTAAGGAACTTTATCTGTGCTCATTTCAATCTCTGGTTTTATGCAGCACCCCAACTCACCTTTCCCCTTAAGCAAGCATAAGTTGGGTTTCTAAATTTGAGACCCTGTTCTGTTTTGGAATTCAGTTCCTGTGTAGCCAAGTTTACATTCCGTGTATTAGTGATATCTTATGATGTTTCTTTTTCTGTGTGACTTATTTCAGTTAGAATCATCGTACCTGAATCCACTCATTATGCTGCTACGGGCCTGATGACATAGATTTCATTGCTGAGTGATATTGCATTGTACGTAAGTACCACAACTTCTTTATCCATTGTTCACTTTCTGCGATATTGAACTTGTACCGTAAACCAGGTTCTTGTAAACAGAGCCGTCCCAACATTTGGGGTGGCTGTGTCTTTTGATTTTAATTTCCCTAAGCTATAGGACCATAAGTGGAAGTGCCCTAGGCTCTGTTGCTTTGTTTTTTAGATGTTTCAGGAAACACCATACACTTCTCCCGAGTGGCTGTTGGCAATTTACATCCCGCCCATCAGCATAACAAGGCTCCCAGTTCTCCATGGCCTGTCCTGCCTTTCTGGATTTTACACTTTTTTCAGATGGCCCTTTTGACCGGGGGGAAGTGAGACTTCATTGTAGTGCAGATTTCCTTTGCAAGCTTGCTTGGTTGGCCAAAAAGGGCGTATGCGTTTTTTCCTGAATATATTCAGGAAAAAACGCATACGCCCTTTTTGGCCAAGTGCATCATTGTGGACGTTCTGCCTCTTTTCCTATGCTTTCAATGCAATTCCAGTCTACCTCCTGAAATTGGTTTCCTGCAATTCTGCCCCGCTTTCAAGTCCTCTTGGCAGCCTTACTTCAGTATATTTTTGGACGATAGCTGTCATTTATAACTCTGCAGGTTTGTGAATTACAGTGCCCCTGAGCTCCTTTCTTCAACTCGCTTTCTCGTGAGCTGGCCGCAACACCGCAGGATGGCTTCAGGCCCTAATCTGGTTCCGGCACGGCACGCTGAGCCTTTGGTTAATTCCTCTTCCTGGTGGGAAATGAGAGTTAAATTTGCCCGTCCAGACACCTCCAGCTAGTCTGTCATTGGTTCTCCCTATTCCTGTTCATCTTCCACAGAAATTGCAAACTGGGCCAAACAGGAGGTTAAAGGCACTGACTCTCCAAGTCGGGAGAGTGTTAGTAAAGCGTCTGGAATGTTGCACCCGAGTACCAGGGGACGAAAACTGAGACATATTGGAACACGTCTCCCGATCACACGGTTGATCATACTCTGGGTTCCACATGCATGTTTTAGCTGAAGGAAGAATACCTTAAACCTGGAGAGTTGAGACCCGTGGAATGGGTACCATGCAATATGACTTCAAAGGGTCTTCATTTGCTCACCGAACCTCTCCAATCCTATCACTGCTGCGTTTATGCCCCTGTACACACACTTGATTCTCTTTCAGAGACATAGCAATCCATAGGTTTTAAGATACTTCCTAGTCAGGTACACTCTTAGGCATTTAATATGGGGTGTTGAGTCCATTTCGTTGAGCAAGGAGTAGCTCTTGTCTATTCCATATTTGGCTTAAGGAACTTTATCTGTGCTCATTTCAATCTCTGGTTTTATGCAGCACCCCAACTCACCTTTCACCTTAAGCAAGCATAAGTTGGGTTTCTAAATTTGAGACCCTGTTCTGTTTTGTAATTCAGTTCCTGTGTAGCCAAGGTTACATTCCGTGTATTAGTGATATCTTATGATGTTTCTTTTCCTGTGTGACTTATTTCAGTTAGAATCATCGTACCTGAATCCACTCATTATGCTGCTACGGGCCTGATGACATAGATTTCATTGCTGAGTGATACTGCATTGTACGTAAGTACCACAACTTCTTTATCAATTTTTCACTTTCTGCGATATTGAACTTGTACCGTAAACCAGGTTCTTGTAAACAGAGCCGTCCCAACCTTTGGGGTGGCTGTGTCTTTTGATTTTAATTTCCCTAAGCTATAGGACCATAAGTGGAAGTGCCCTAGGCTCTGTTGCTTTGTTTTTTAGATGTTTCAGGAAACAGCATACACTTCTCCCGAGTGGCTGTTGGCAATTTACATCCCGCCCATCAGCATAACAAGGCTCCCAGTTCTCCATGGCCTGTCCTGCCTTTCTGGATTTTACACTTTTTTCAGATGGCCCTTTTGACCGGGGGGAAGTGAGACTTCATTGTAGTGCAGATTTCCTTTGCAAGCTTGCTTGGTTGGCCAAAAAGGGCGTATGCGTTTTTTCCTGAATATATTCAGGAAAAAACGCATACGCCCTTTTTGGCCAAGTGCATCATTGTGGACGTTCTGCCTCTTTTCCTATGCTTTCAATGCAATTCCAGTCTACCTCCTGAAATCGGTTTCCTGCAATTCTGCCCCGCTTTCAAGTCCTCTTGGCAGCCTTACTTCAGTATATTTTTGGACGATAGCTGTCATTTATAACTCTGCAGGTTTGTGAATTACAGTGCCCCTGAGCTCCTTTCTTCAAGTCGCTTTCTCGTGAGCTGGCCGCAACACCGCAGGATGGCTTCAGGCCCTAATCTGGTTCCGGCACGGCACGCTGAGCCTTTGGTTAATTCCTCTTCCTGGTGGGAAATGAGAGTTAAATTTGCCCGTCCAGACACCTCCAGCTAGTCTGTCATTGGTTCTCCCTATTCCTGTTCATCTTCCGCAGAAATTGCAAACTGGGCCAAACAGGAGGTTAAAGGCACTGACTCTCCAAGTCGGGAGAGTGTTAGTAAAGCATCTGGAATGTTGCACCCGAGTACCAGGGGACGAAAACTGACACATATTGGAACACGTCTCCCGATCACACGGTTGATCATACTCTGGGTTCCACATGCATGTTTTAGCTGAAGGAAGAATACCTTAAACCTGGAGAGTTGAGACCCGTGGAATGGGTACCATGCAATATGACTTCAAAGGGTCTTCATTTGCTCACCGAACCTCTCCAATCCTATCACTGCTGCGTTTATGCCCCTGTACACACACTTGATTCTCTTTCAGAGACATAGCAATCCATAGGTTTTAAGATACTTCCTAGTCAGGTACACTCTTAGGCATTTAATATGGGGTGTTGAGTCCATTTCGTTGAGCAAGGAGTAGCTCTTGTCTATTCCATATTTGGCTTAAGGAACTTTATCTGTGCTCATTTCAATCTCTGGTTTTATGCAGCACCCCAACTCACCTTTCCCCTTAAGCAAGCATAAGTTGGGTTTCTAAATTTGAGACCCTGTTCTGTTTTGTAATTCAGTTCCTGTGTAGCCAAGTTTACATTCCGTGTATTAGTGATATCTTATGATGTTTCTTTTTTTGTGTGACTTATTTCAGTTAGAATCATCATACCTGAATCCACTCATTATGCTGCTACGGGCCTGATGACATAGATTTCATTGCTGAGTGATACTGCATTGTACTTAAGTACCACAACTTCTTTATCCATTTTTCACTTTCTGCGATATTGAACTTGTACCGTAAACCAGGTTCTTGTAAACAGAGCCGTCCCAACCTTTGGGGTGGCTGTGTCTTTTTGATTTTAATTTCCCTAAGCTATAGGACCATAAGTGGAAGTGCCCTAGGCTCTGTTGCTTTGTTTTTTAGATGTTTCAGGAAACACCATACACTTCTCCCGAGTGGCTGTTGGCAATTTACATCCCGCCCATCAGCATAACAAGGCTCCCAGTTCTCCATGGCCTGTCCTGCCTTTCTGGATTTTACACTTTTTTCAGATGGCCCTTTTGACCGGGGGGAAGTGAGACTTCATTGTAGTGCAGATTTCCTTTGCAAGCTTGCTTGGTTGGCCAAAAAGGGCGTATGCGTTTTTTCCTGAATATATTCAGGAAAAAACGCATACGCCCTTTTTGGCCAAGTGCATCATTGTGGACGTTCTGCCTCTTTTCCTATGCTTTAAATGCAATTCCAGTCTACCTCCTGAAATCGGTTTCCTGCAATTCTGCCCCGCTTTCAAGTCCTCTTGGCAGCCTTACTTCAGTATATTTTTGGACGATAGCTGTCATTTATAACTCTACAAGTTTGTGAATTACAGTGCCCCTGAGCTCCTTTCTTCAACTCGCTTTCTCGTGAGCTGGCCGCAACACCGCAGGATGGCTTCAGGCCCTAATCTGGTTCCGGCACGGCACGCTGAGCCTTTGGTTAATTCCTCTTCCTGGTGGGAAATGAGAGTTAAATTTGCCCGTCCAGACACCTCCAGCTAGTCTGTCATTGGTTCTCCCTATTCCTGTTCATCTTCCGCAGAAATTGCAAACTGGGCCAAACAGGAAGTTAAAGGCACTGACTCTCCAAGTCGGGAGAGTGTTAGTAAAGCGTCTGGCATGTTGCACCCGAGTACCAGGGGACGAAAACTGACACATATTGGAACACGTCTCCCGATCACACGGTTGATCATTCTCTGGGTTCCACATGCATGTTTTAGCTGAAGGAAGTATCCCTTAATCCTGGAGAGTTGAGACTCATGGAATGGGTACCATGCAATATGACTTCAAAGGTCTTCATTTGCTCACCGAACCTCACCAATCTTATGAGCCCCAAGTGTCCAGCCTTATGTGTCACCCAGCTCTGGGTGTAGATGTGGTAAATGCAGGTTGCATCAGAAGCCTTGAATGATTACTTAAGTATTTCTCTCTATTTCACTGTCATTGTGTTTTGTTTAAGAAATTTATTTTTATTATGGTATTTACCTGATTTTCACTGCTTTAATGCAGCTGTACACACTCTTGATTCTCTTACAGAGATATATAAATCCATAGGTTTTATGATTCTTACTAGTCAGGTATATTCCTAGGCGTTGAATATGGCGTGTTGAGTCCATTTCGTTGAGCAAGGAGTAGCTCTTGTCTATTCCATATTTGGCTTAAGGAACTTTATCTGTGCTCATTTCAATCTCTGGTTTTATGCAGCACCCCAACTCACCTTTCCCCTTAAGCAAGCATAAGTTGGGTTTCTAAATTTGAGACCCTGTTCTGTTTTGGAATTCAGTTCCTGTGTAGCCAAGTTTACATTCCGTGTATTAGTGATACCTTATGATGTTTCTTTTTCTGTGTGACTTATTTCAGTTAGATTCATCGTACTTAGTCCACTCATTATGCTGCTACGGGCCTGATGACATAGATTTCATTGCTGAGTGATATTGCATTGTACGTAAGTACCACAACTTCTTTATCCATTTTTCACTTTCTGCGATATTGAACTTGTACCGTATATGAGGTTCTTGTAAACAGAGCCATCCCAAACTTTGGGGTGGCTGTGTCTTTTTGATTTTAATTGCCCTAAACTATAGTACCATAAGTGGAAGTGCCCTAGGCTCTGTTGCTTTGTTTTTTAGATGTTTCAGGAAACACCAAACACTTCTCCAGAGTGGCTGTTGGCAATTTACATCCTGCCCATCAGCATAAGATGGCTCCCAGTTCTCCATGGCCTGTCATGCCTTTATGGATTTTACACTTTTTTCAGATGGCCCTTTTGACCAGGGGGAATTCAGACTTCATTGTAGTGCAGATTTCCTTTGCAAGCTTGCTTGGTTGGCCAAAAAGGGCGTATGCGTTTTTTCCTGAATATATTCAGGAAAAAACACATACGCCCTTTTTGGGCAAGTCAGGTTTTTGAATTGCAGTGGCCCTTAGCTCCATTTTTCAGCTCTTAGTTTTGTGATCTTGCCCCATAACCACAGGATTCCTTGAAGCCCTATTCTTCTTCTGGGACACCTTGCTGTGCCTTTGCTTCATTCTTCTTACTGATGTGAAATTAGAGTGACATGTGCCCATTGAAACCGCTACAGCTAGTTTCTCACTGGTTCCCCCTATTCCCATTCATCCTCCGCACTAACTGAAGACTGTGCGATACCAGAACTTAAAGGCATTGACTCTCCATGTGGGGATGTTGTTAGTAAAGCGGCTGGAATGTCGATCCGGAGCCCCAGGAGAGGAAAAATGTGGTGTGTTTTAGAAACCTTTCCCGATCATATGGTATACCAGTCACTGGGTTTCCCAAGCATGGTTTAGCTGTAGGAAGATTCCCTTCAACCTGGAGTGTTGGGACCCTTGGAATGAGTAGCATGAAGTATTGCATTAAACTTTCGGCAGTTGCTCACCGAAGCTCACCAATCCTCTCAGCCCCAAGTGTCCAGCCTTATGTCTTATCCAGCTGTGGGTTTATATGTGGTCAATCCAGGTTGCATCACAGCCCCTGAGCGAATTTTGTAAGAATTTTTCTCTCTTTCATTGTTTCTGCGTTTTGTTTTTAAAATTTATTTCTATAATGGGGTTTAGCTCATTTTCACTGCTGTGTTTGTGCCGCTCTGCACACACTTGATTCCCTTATGGAGATATATCAATACATGGGTTTTAAGATTCTTATTACTCAGATATATTTCTCTGCGGTGTATAGGGTGTGTTGAGGCCAGTTCATTGAGCAAGGTGTAGATCTTGTCTAATACCTATTTGGTTTCTTGAACGGTATCTGTGCTAATTTCAAACTCTGGTTTTATGCATCACCCCACCTCTCCTTTCCCCTTAAGCTGACATAAGTGTGTTTTCTAAATGTGAGACACTGTTCTGTTCTGTAATTCATTTCTTGTGCAGCCATATTTACCCTCCCTCTATAAGTGATATCTTATGATATGTTTCTTTTTCTGTTTGACTTATTTCAAGTAGTATTATCGGACCTAAATCCACTCTTTATCCTTCTACTAGCCTTATTACATTGATTTCATGGTGAAGAGATATTCCATTGTACATAAGTACCACATCTTCTTTATCCATTGTTCTCTTTCCTGGGATATTTAAGGTGTACTGAAGTTGAGGTTCTTGTAAACAGAGTAGCCCTAAACTGTGGTGTGCTTGTGTCTTGTTGATTTTTAGACTTCCCTAGATATACTCCCATGATTGGAAGTGTCCTATGCTCTGTAGCTCTGTTTTTAGATGATTTAGGAACCACCATACACTTCTCCAGAGTGGCTCTCGGCAGTTCACACACTGCCCATCAGCGTATAAAGGCTCCCTGTTCTCCATGGCCTGTCCTGCATTTCTGGTTTTTACAATTTTTTAGGATGGCCCTTTTGACCGGTGGGAAATGAGACTTCTTTGTTGTGCACATTTGCATTGCTTGCTTGCTTCGTTGCCCATAAAGTGCGTATGCGTTTTTTCCTGGATATAATCAGGAAAAATCGCATACGCCCTTTTGGGCCAACTGCATCATTGTCGAAATTCTGCCGCTTTTCATGTGCGTTAAAGACGAGTCCAATCTATCTCTTGAAATCTGTTTCTTGCAATTCTGTCTTGCATTCAGATCCTCTTCTTTGCCTTACCTCAACATATTTTTGGACGTTAGTTTTCATTTATAACTCTGCAGGTTTGTGAATTGCAGTGACCCTGAGCTCCATGTTTTAAGTTGCTCTTTTGTGAGCTGGCCTCAAACCCGCAGGATTGCTTCAGGCCCTATTTTGGCTCCGGCGAGGCAGGCTGAGCCTTTTTTTAATTCTTATTCTTAATGGGAAATTAGAGTGATATGTGCCCGTCCAAACCCCTACAACTCTTCTCTCATTGGTTCCCCCTCTTCCCGTTCATCCTCCTCACAATTTGCAAAATGTGTGAAACAGAAGTTTAAATGTGCTGATTCTCCAAGTGGGGAGCTTCTAAGTAACGTGGCTGGAATGGTGAACAGGAGCACCAGGAGAGGATAAATGAGGTGCATTTTAGACACATCTCCCGATCACATGGTGTACAGTCCTCTGGGTTTTCCATGCATGTTTTAGCTGTAGGAAGATCCCTTGAACCTGCAGATTTGGGACCCATTGAATGGGTACCAGGTAGTATTACTTTAAAGGGTGTGCATTTCCTCACCCAACCTCACATTTCTCTTAGCGCAAACAGTTTCCAGCCTTATGTCTCATCCTGCTGTGGGTCTAGATGTGTTCAATCCATGTTGCATCACCGTCCCTGAGGAAAAGTTGTAAGAGGTTTTCTCTGTCTCTCTGTCGTTTATTTTTTTCAATTTATTACTATATTGGTTACAGCTGATTTTCAAAGCTCTGTTTCTTGCTGCTGTACATCCACTTGATTCACGTACAGAGAGACATCAATAAATTCTTTTTCAGATTCTTACCAGTCGTATATATTCTTTTCCGGTGACTTGAGTGTGCTGAGTGCAGTTCTTTTAGCTACCGTGTAGGCCTTGTTGATTATCAGTTTGGTATTTGGAATGGTATTTTTGCTAATTTCAACCTCCTGGATGATGCCTCACCCCTCCCCACCTTTCCCGTTTAGCAGCCTTATGCGTGTTTTCTACATATTTGACTATGTTTTTGTTTTGTAATTTATTTCATGTGTAGCCATTTTGGATTCCACCTTTAAGTGATATCTTATGATATGTGTCTTCTTCTTTTTGAATTCTGTCACTTAGAATGATCATACGTAACTCCTCCGGAGTTGTTACAGCTGGCCATATTTCATTGATTTCCAGGCTGAATAATATTCCACTCTACCTAAGTACCACATCTCTATCCATTTTTTCCCTCCAGAGACATTTAAGTTATATCCTAGTCGAGGATCTTTTAAACAGAGAGGGGGTAAACATTGGGGTGCCTGTGTCCTCTCGATTTTTGTTTTTCCCAAGATATACGCCCATGAGTGCAAGTGCCCTATGCTCTGTAGCTCATTGTTTAGATGCTTTAGTAAACACAATACACTTCTCCAGAATGGCCGTTGGCAATATACCTTTCCACTATAAGTCTCACAGGGCTCCCTCTTCTCCTTGCCCTGTCCTGCATTTCTGTTGTTTACGCTTTATGAGGATGGCTCTTCTGACTGATGCGAAGTGATGTCTTTTGTAGTATTGACTTCCAGTGCCCACCTGTTTGGTTGGCTAAAAAGGTGTACGCTCTTTTCTTGAATATATACACAAAAAAACGCATACACCCTTTTTGGCCAACTGCAATGTTGGCAATGTTCAGCTCCTTTTCTTGTGCTTAATGGCGAGTCCTTTCTACCTCCTCAAATCCCTTTCCTGCCATTCTCCCTTGCTTACAAGTTCTTTTCTCTGACTTTCCTCAAGACATTTTTCAGTGATGGATATTTTCAACTCTGCAGTTTTGTGAATTTTACTGCCCCTGAGTTCTATTGTTCAACTTGTGTTTATGGGAACTGGCCACAAAGCAGCGGGATTTCCTCAAGCTCTATACTGTTTCCATGGGCAACCCTAGCCTTTGGTCAATTCGTCTTCCTGATTGGAAATTAGAGTGACATGTGCCTGTCTGAACACGTAGGACTTGTCTCTCATTGTTCCTCATCCTTCCGCTTCATCCTCTGGACAAATTCCAAACTGTACGCAACAGGATGTTGACAGTGCTGACATCTCCAAGTGGGGAGACTGTTAGTAAAGACGCTGGAGGGGTGAACCCGAGCACCAGGAGATGAGGAGATGAGATGCCTTTTCCAAACTCTTCCCGATCAGACGGTATACCATCCTCTGGGTGTGACAGACATGTTTTAGCAGTAGGAAGAGTCCCATTCATGTAAGGAGAACACCAGGGCTTTTTCAAAATCAGTGTCTCCCCGAAACCCAAACTGGGGAATTTTTTAAGCTACGGCTACACATATGTTCATTAAGGGCCTTGGGAAGTAGGCAGAGTCCAAACTTTAGATGATTGAAGTCTTCAGGGTCAGAAGCACTCACCACCAGCTTCCCTTAGGTTACACTTTAACTGTCATTGATAGATGATGTCAATAAAAATATCTATTCTTTTTCAGATTATTTCCCCTTATAGGTTATTGCAAAATGTTGAGTGTAGTTCCCTGTGCTATACAGTAGTTCCTTGTTGATGATCTATTTTATACATAGCAGTGTGTATGTGTTAATCCCAAACTGTTAATTTATCCCTCCTCCCACCTTTCCCCTTTGGTAATAATAAATTATAAGATTTTATACTTCTCAGAAATGGGGGAGCTGAAAGAGAGGTATCATTTTCAATGGAAAAGCATTTAAAACAAGACTGAAGGTTTAACCAAGATTATTAGATGTACATCCTTGGAAAGAAATCACTTCATTTCTCTAATATTGAGCTGACAAATAAGACAAACCTTTTCACTGAACTTGCTTATAATAAAGTGATGGAAATATCCAATGGAAGTGTTAGAAACATCTTATTTTACCCGAGCCTTATGCACTGTTCTATGTTAACTACACTTTGGCTCACACATCTGTTCATTGAGGTTACAATAGTCTCAATTTCTGTTACTGATCCTCCAGAGTGGACCCCAACAAGTGTCCCCCTGCCCAGTGTCATTGGGGCCAACAGATCGAGACTGAGTTTGGTTCACAAGCAAAGGAAACTTTATATTTTGATCAGAGAATGGAGAGGTGAGAGCATGTACTACCCCGTGGGCTGTGGGCTGGGCTGCTGTGTAGAGATCCTGTCAGAGTCAGTGGGAGGGAGGGGGCGGAGCTCTCGAGGGCCGGGTTGGCTGTAGCTCAGGCTCTATATCGCGGAGTCTGCACTGGGCCCCAGGAGCTGAGGTGTCGACCCAGCCATTCTGCACTAGGAAATCTGGTCTGAAGTGCCGGGTGTGGAACCTCTGCATGCGGGACCCTAGGAGCACGTGAAATTAGACAAAGCACAAAGGATAAAAAAGGTTAGACTTGACTTTATTGCCCAGATTCTATTTTTATCTCCCAGGGATTTTTAATGGGCTTTGCTGGGGACAAACCCCCCCTCTGCCTTTTGTCCCGTTCCTCATTCTTGGAGTGCTGAGGGTGCAGACCCTTCTTCTGTAACTGCTGAGTGCTGAGTTGGGAGCCCTCATACCCTGGGGCGAGGGTCAGAGCTTCTCCCCAGCAGCCTCCAGGTGACGTTGATTGTCCCCAGGCCCCCTGCCTCCCTGCTCGTCCACCTGAGCACCAGCATTGGAAGTGTTATAGATTCTAATGACCTTCAAGGGTCCAGGAAAGAGATGTGCAGAGACGCTGTGGGGGCCGGTTTCACCCCGCCCCACATTTGTTCGGCCACCTTAGGCCGACCGTTTCTGCCAGCCTAGATGCTCTGACCAGTAGTCTGCGCTTTCTTCAATTAGGCCCCTGAATTAACGTACAAACAGCACCAGGTGTCAGAGCCCTGCCCGCTCAACTCCCAGACAGTCCAGGGTCAGTGGTGATCAAGGACCATGATGGCCACTGAGTCAACAGCCTTTTGAAGTAAACAAGAGTCCAGCCGGTCTTACTGGCCACCATCATCACGGTGTCTGTAGGCTTTTCTATGGTGACAGTGTGATATACGGTTCCCCCGCCAAGATTATTAGCTCCCCTCTGGGTGCAGTAGGTCCGGCAAGCAGTAGTCTACTCTTTTGGGACACACTCTTGTTGTTTTATGAGAGAAACTCCAGGTCAAGTGATGTTCACACGAGTCGTCATGGTGCCCTGTTGCCCCCGGTTATCTCTCTGGATGTTGGAGTTGGAGGGCCTCCTCACTCGAGGTCGGTGTGCCCACGGAGCGAACCCTGCAACTTCAGGGCATGGTTGGTGGTTAGGATCACCACGTGGGGTCCTTTTCCCTTAGGAGGGAGGTGGCCTTTTGGGCTGCTGATTTCCAGGGTTTTAGATACCGCCAGTATCTTGGCCAGATGTGGCAGTGGGCCAAGCCCCTTGGTGACCATAGTTTATCCTACCTGGATGGCATTCTTGCATTGTTCCATTTCAAGTGGTCCCAGGTTTTGCACTAATTCTCCAATGGCGATTCACCTTTCACCGGGAATGTAAAGGTCAAAGGGTTTAGCTAAATTAGGGAGTTCCAGGGCAAGGGTCTGAATTGACTGCTCTTTCCATTCTTGAAAGGCCACTTCTGGATTCTATTCAAAAGGATCATCATCTTTTCCTTTCAGTGTTTCATATAGAGGCCCAGCTAGTAGACTGTAGTTAGGGATCCAGAAGCAGCAAACCCTGGCCTCCCCAGGAACCCCTAAGCTGTCTTCTAGTTTTAGAAAGGGGTAAGGCTGAAAATGGTTTCTTCCCTTTCCTGGGATGGACTTCTCCAACCTTCTGTGAGAATGAAGCCCAGGCAGGTCACGGCAGTCTGTGATATTTGAGCTTTTTCTTGGACAACTTCTATCCTTTATTGGCTTGGTAGTTCAGAGGCCTCCTTAGTAGGGCTGGCGATCAGAATGTCGTCTGCATATTGAAGGAGGGTTTCCTTTTCCAGAGGTAGAACTTTTAGGTCTTTAGCTAAGCTTTCCCCAAAGATGGTGTGGGAATTTTTGCACCCTTGGGGCCAGACGGCCCGGAAGTATTGTTTTAGTTGTATGTTGAGTCCTGCCACTCACAAGCCAAAATTTCTTGTGACTCTGGGACTAATGGAATACAAAAGAAGGCATCATTGAAGACTAATACAGAATACCATGTCCTGGTGGTTGGTAGAATGACCAGCAGGGTGTAGGAATTAGGAGCAACTGGAGGTATATCCTCGGTGGCTTCACTGACTGTCCTGACATCCTTTACCAGGTCCCCAGCAGCCCATGGGGCTCTCGTGGTCAGACCAATCCCAGAATATGGAGCTCACCTGGGCAGGTACCCCACCCCCACCCCAGCCCACAGGGCTCTCGTGGTCAGGCCCCTCCCAGGATACAGAGCTACCCTTGCAGGTACCGTGGCAGGGCTGGGCACACAGGAACCGTGCACATAGCCCTCATTGCAGAGCACCCCCAGCTCACCTGTCGCTCAGAGCTGACACAGAGCACCTCAGAGCAGGACTTGAACTAACAAACAGCAGCTGCGACAGGTCTGTGACCCTGGGCATCACTCCGTGAGGCCTCCCTCCACCTGGTCTTCCAGAGACTTCCACTGCACCCGGGGCACCAAGCCTCTGTCTCCAACCACCACCCACCCCTCCTCTCCCTGACTCCTGGGTTCCTCTCATTAGGAGAGGGTTTTCTTGAAGTTGTCTCCCACTCATGGGCCAGATAAAATGATTAGAAAACAAGCCAAAGCTGCAGCCCCTTGTCTATCCTGACTCTCAGGAGCCCACACCTGTTCCTTGGACCTGGCCGGTTCAGCAAGTTCCATTTTCTGCAACTGTGAGCCCCTGAGGGGTGATGATTGGCTGACCTGGGCAGCCTTACCGTGCCGGCCAGCCCTCCCCAGGTGTGCCTGGGTTGAGATCACTATAAATACCACTCCAGGCAGCAAGAGCCCCTGCAGCCGTGCCTGACGCCATTTTCTCTGCCCTGTCAGCAGTCTCGGGGCTGGGCTGGTGGGAGGGAGTGAGAGGCCACGGCTTTGTGGGTGGCCCAGTGTGAGTGGGGCTCTGCTGGACTTTCTGCAGCAGTTGCCAGGCTGCCACCTGCTAAAGAAGAAGATGTGTCACCCATACCTGCTGCTGGAATTTCTCCCTGGGCAGAGGTGAGGAAGGAAAAAAGCAGTGGGGGCAGGGACAGGACGGGTATCTCAGGCAGGGAAATGGAAATCTTCCAGAAGAGCACCCAGGGCCAGGACCATCCTGGCTGGCCTGCAGGCACCAAGTCGGCCGGCATGCTGTCACTCGTGTGGCTCTATGGCCCTCCCTCTAGGCTTTCAAGTCCTTGTATATATTCAGGTGTTTTACCTGGGATGGGTGGGAATAGTTCAGCAGCAACTGGCCTGGGGCTCAGCTCACGTTTACTCACAGATGCCTCGGCACGGTGCCCCAGCTTTGCAATGAGGACGCTTGTTGCGTGGGGGCTGCTGGCTGAATGGGAGACGATTCCCCACCACTGACCAACTTCAGAATTGTTTACAACTGGAGCAAGTGCCCTGATACGGTTTTCCTCTGTGGAACTGGTGGGTTCTGTGTTTTTTTTCTCTTTTTCGTTTTGGGTTCAAGGTAGATTTTATTCCTCTTTTTTGTATTTACAGATATAAGCATGGAAATAATTTATTCATATAAATACATGTATGTGAAGGGAATAATTGTTTTTTCTATTTTTTAAATTTTATTTCTTTTTAATTTTGAATTTTATTTTATATTTTTATACAGCAGGTTCTTATTGGTTATCTATTTTATACATATAAATGTATACATGCCAATCCCAGTCTCTCAACTCCTCCCACCACCCCCCCCCAACAGCTTTCCCCCCTTGTTGTCCACACGTTTGTTGTCTACATCTGTTGCTCTATTTATGCCTTGCAAAATGGTTAATCTGTACAGGTTTTCTAGGTTCCACATATATGCATGAATATACAAGATTTGTTTTTCTCTTTCTGACTTACTTCACTCTGTATGACAGTCTCTAGATGCATCGACGTCTCTACAAATGACCCAATTTCATTCCTTTTCATGGCTTAGTAATATTCCATTTTATATATGTACCACGGCTTTATGCATTCGTCTGTCTGTGGGCATTTAGGTTGCTTCCATTACCTCGATATTGTAAATAGTGATGCAATGAACATTGCGGTGAATGTCTCTTTTTGATTTATGGTTTTGTCTGGGTATATGTCCAGTACTGGGATTGCTGTATCATATGGTAATTCTATTGTTAGTTTCTTAAGAAATTCCATATTGTTCTCCATAGTGACTGTATCAATTTATATTCCCAACAATAGTGGAAGAGGGTTCCTTTTCTCCACAGCCTTTCCAGCATTTTTTGCTTGTAGATTTTCTATGATGCCTATTCTACCAGGTGTGAGGTGATACCTCATTGTTGAATCCATTTCGTTGAGCAAGGGGTAGGTCTGTCTATTCCATATTTGGCTTATGGAACGGTATCTGTGCTAATTTCAAACTCTGGTTCAATGCAGCACCCCAACTCACCTTCCCCCTTAAGCAAGCATAAGTTAGTTTTCTAAACTTGAGACCCTGTTCTGTTTTGTAATTCAGTTCATGTGTAGCCAAGTTCACATTCCGTGTATTAGTGATACCTTATGATGTTTCTTTTTCTGTGTGACTTATTTCAGTTAGAATCATCGTACCTGAATCCACTCATTATGCTGCTACGGGCCTGATGACATAGATTTCATTGCTGAGTGATATTGCATTGTACGTAAGTACCACAACTTCTTTATCCATTTTTCACTTTCTGCGATATTGAACTTGTACCGTAAACCAGGTTCTTGTAAACAGAGCCGTCCCAACCTTTGGGGTGGCTGTGTCTTTTGATTTTAATTTCCCTAAGCTATAGGACCATAAGTGGAAGTGCCCTAGGCTCTGTTGCTTTGTTTTTTAGATGTTTCAGGAAACACCATACACTTCTCCCGAGTGGCTGTTGGCAATTTACATCCCGCCCATCAGCATAACAAGGCTCCCAGTTCTCCATGGCCTGTCCTGCCTTTCTGGATTTTACACTTTTTTCAGATGGCCCTTTTGACCGGGGGGAAGTGAGACTTCATTGTAGTGCAGATTTCCTTTGCAAGCTTGCTTGGTTGGCCAAAAAGGGCGTATGCGTTTTTTCCTGAATATATTCAGGAAAAAACGCATACGCCCTTTTTGGCCAAGTGCATCATTGTGGACGTTCTGCCTCTTTTCCTATGCTTTCAATGCAATTCCAGTCTACCTCCTGAAATCGGTTTCCTGCAATTCTGCCCCGCTTTCAAGTCCTCTTGGCAGCCTTACTTCAGTATATTTTTGGACGATAGCTGTCATTTATAACTCTGCAGGTTTGTGAATTACAGTGCCCCTGAGCTCCTTTCCTCAACTCGCTTTCTCGTGAGCTGGCCGCAACACCGCAGGATGGCTTCAGGCCCTAATCTGGTTCCGGCACGGCACGCTGAGCCTTTGGTTAATTCCTCTTCCTGGTGGGAAATGAGAGTTAAATTTGCCCGTCCAGACACCTCCAGCTAGTCTGTCATTGGTTCTCCCTATTCCTGTTCATCTTCCGCAGAAATTGCAAACTGGGCCAAACAGGAGGTTAAAGGCACTGACTCTCCAAGTCGGGAGAGTGTTAGTAAAGCGTCTGGAATGTTGCACCCGAGTACCAGGGGACGAAAACTGACACATATTGGAACACGTCTCCCGATCACACAGTTGATCATACTCTGGGTTCCACATGCATGTTTTAGCTGAAGGAAGAATACCTTCAACCTGGAGAGTTGAGACCCGTGGAATGGGTACCATGCAATATGACTTCAAAGGGTCTTCATTTGCTCACCGAACCTCTCCAATCCTATCACTGCTGCGTTTATGCCCCTGTACACACACTTGATTCTCTTTCGGAGACATAGCAATCCATAGGTTTTAAGATACTTCCTAGTCAGGTACACTCTTAGGCATTTAATATGGGGTGTTGAGTCCATTTCGTTGAGCAAGGAGTAGCTCTTGTCTATTCCATATTTGGCTTAAGGAACTTTATCTGTGCTCATTTCAATCTCTGGTTTTATGCAGCACCCCAACTCACCTTTCCCCTTAAGCAAGCATAAGTTGGGTTTCTAAATTTGAGACCCTGTTCTGTTTTGTAATTCAGTTCCTGTGTAGCCAAGGTTACATTCCGTGTATTAGTGATATCTTATGATGTTTCTTTTTCTGTGTGACTTATTTCAGTTAGAATCATCGTACCTGAATCCACTCATTATGCTGCTACGGGCCTGATGACATAGATTTCCTTGCTGAGTGATACTGCATTGTACGTAAGTACCACAACTTCTTTATTCATTTTTCACTTTCTGCGATATTGAACTTGTACCGTAAACCAGGTTCTTGTAAACAGAGCCGTCCCAACCTTTGGGGTGGCTGTGTCTTTTGATTTTAATTTCCCTAAGCTATAGGACCATAAGTGGAAGTGCCCTAGGCTCTGTTGCTTTGTTTTTTAGATGTTTCAGGAAACACCATACACTTCTCCCGAGTGGCTGTTGGCAATTTACATCCCGCCCATCAGCATAACAAGGCTCCCAGTTCTCCATGGCCTGTCCTGCCTTTCTGGATTTTACACTTTTTTCAGATGGCCCTTTTGACCGGGGGGAAGTGAGACTTCATTGTAGTGCAGATTTCCTTTGCAAGCTTGCTTGGTTGGCCAAAAAGGGCGTATGCGTTTTTTCCTGAATATATTCAGGAAAAAACGCATACGCCCTTTATGGCCAAGTGCATCATTGTGGACGTTCTGCCTCTTTTCCTATGCTTTCAATGCAATTCCAGTCTACCTCCTGAAATCGGTTTCCTGCAATTCTGCCCCGCTTTCAAGTCCTCTTGGCAGCCTTACTTCAGTATATTTTTGGACGATAGCTGTCATTTATAACTCTGCAGGTTTGTGAATTACAGTGCCCCTGAGCTCCTTTCTTCAACTCGCTTTCTCGTGAGCTGGCCGCAACACCGCAGGATGGCTTCAGGCCCTAATCTGGTTCCGGCACGGCACGCTGAGCCTTTGGTTAATTCCTCTTCCTGGTGGGAAATGAGAGTTAAATTTGCCCGTCCAGACACCTCCAGCTAGTCTGTCATTGGTTCTCCCTATTCCTGTTCATCTTCCGCAGAAATTGCAAACTGGGCCAAACAGGAGGTTAAAGGCACTGACTCTCCAAGTCGGGAGAGTGTTAGTAAAGCGTCTGGAATGTTGCACCCGAGTACCAGGGGACGAAAACTGACACATATTGGAACACGTCTCCCGATCACACGGTTGATCATACTCTGGGTTCCACATGCATGTTTTAGCTGAAGGAAGAATACCTTAAACCTGGAGAGTTGAGACCCGTGGAATGGGTACCATGCAATATGACTTCAAAGGGTCTTCATTTGCTCACCGAACCTCTCCAATCCTATCACTGCTGCGTTTATGCCCCTGTACACACACTTGATTCTCTTTCAGAGACATAGCAATCCATAGGTTTTAAGATACTTCCTAGTCAGGTACACTCTTAGGCATTTAATATGGGGTGTTGAGTCCATTTCGTTGAGCAAGGAGTAGCTCTTGTCTATTCCATATTT
Source organism: Lagenorhynchus albirostris (assembly GCF_949774975.1). NCBI lineage: Eukaryota > Metazoa > Chordata > Mammalia > Artiodactyla > Delphinidae > Lagenorhynchus > Lagenorhynchus albirostris. The sequence goes on from NW_026783368.1 coordinate 168,958, forward strand.
GGCTTAAGGAACTTTATCTGTGCTCATTTCAATCTCTGGTTTTATGCAGCACCCCAACTCACCTTTCCCCTTAAGCAAGCATAAGTTGGGTTTCTAAATTTGAGACCCTGTTCTGTTTTGTAATTCAGTTCCTGTGTAGCCAAGGTTACATTCCGTGTATTAGTGATATCTTATGATGTTTCTTTTCCTGTGTGACTTATTTCAGTTAGAATCATCGTACCTGAATCCACTCATTATGCTGCTACGGGCCTGATGACATAGATTTCATTGCTGAGTGATACTGCATTGTACGTAAGTACCACAACTTCTTTATCCATTTTTCACTTTCTGCGATATTGAACTTGTACCGTAAACCAGGTTCTTGTAAACAGAGCCGTCCCAACCTTTGGGGTGGCTGTGTCTTTTGATTTTAATTTCCCTAAGCTATAGGACCATAAGTGGAAGTGCCCTAGGCTCTGTTGCTTTGTTTTTTAGATGTTTCAGGAAACACCATACACTTCTCCCGAGTGGCTGTTGGCAATTTACATCCCGCCCATCAGCATAACAAGGCTCCCAGTTCTCCATGGCCTGTCCTGCCTTTCTGGATTTTACACTTTTTTCAGATGGCCCTTTTGACCGGGGGGAAGTGAGACTTCATTGTAGTGCAGATTTCCTTTGCAAGCTTGCTTGGTTGGCCAAAAAGGGCGTATGCGTTTTTTCCTGAATATACTCAGGAAAAAACGCATACGCCCTTTTTGGCCAAGTGCATCATTGTGGACGTTCTGCCTCTTTTCCTATGCTTTCAATGCAATTCCAGTCTACCTCCTGAAATCGGTTTCCTGCAATTCTGCCCCGCTTTCAAGTCCTCTTGGCAGCCTTACTTCAGTATATTTTTGGACGATAGCTGTCATTTATAACTCTGCAGGTTTGTGAATTACAGTGCCCCTGAGCTCCTTTCTTCAACTCGCTTTCTCGTGAGCTGGCCGCAACACCGCAGGATGGCTTCAGGCCCTAATCTGGTTCCGGCACGGCACGCTGAGCCTTTGGTTAATTCCTCTTCCTGGTGGGAAATGAGAGTTAAATTTGCCCGTCCAGACACCTCCAGCTAGTCTGTCATTGGTTCTCCCTATTCCTGTTCATCTTCCGCAGAAATTGCAAACTGGGCCAAACAGGAGGTTAAAGGCACTGACTCTCCAAGTCGGGAGAGTGTTAGTAAAGCGTCTGGAATGTTGCACCCGAGTACCAGGGGACGAAAACTGACACATATTGGAACACGTCTCCCGATCACACGGTTGATCATACTCTGGGTTCCACATGCATGTTTTAGCTGAAGGAAGAATACCTTAAACCTGGAGAGTTGAGACCCGTGGAATGGGTACCATGCAATATGACTTCAAAGGGTCTTCATTTGCTCACCGAACCTCTCCAATCCTATCACTGCTGCGTTTATGCCCCTGTACACACACTTGATTCTCTTTCAGAGACATAGCAATCCATAGGTTTTAAGATACTTCCTAGTCAGGTACACTCTTAGGCATTTAATATGGGGTGTTGAGTCCATTTCGTTGAGCAAGGAGTAGCTCTTGTCTATTCCATATTTGGCTTAAGGAACTTTATCTGTGCTCATTTCAATCTCTGGTTTTATGCAGCACCCCAACTCACCTTTCCCCTTAAGCAAGCATAAGTTGGGTTTCTTAACTTGAGACCCTGTTCTGTTTTGTAATTCAGTTCCTGTGTAGCCAAGGTTACATTCCGTGTATTAGTGATATCTTATGATGTTTCTTTTTCTGTGTGACTTATTTCAGTTAGAATCATCATACCTGAATCCACTCATTATGCTGCTACGGGCCTGATGACATAGATTTCATTGCTGAGTGATACTGCATTGTACGTAAGTACCACAACTTCTTTATCCATTTTTCACTTTCTGCGATATTGAACTTGTACCGTAAACCAGGTTCTTGTAAACAGAGCCGTCCCAACCTTTGGGGTGGCTGTGTCTTTTTGATTTTAATTTCCCTAAGCTATAGGACCATAAGTGGAAGTGCCCTAGGCTCTGTTGCTTTGTTTTTTAGATGTTTCAGGAAACACCATACACTTCTCCCGAGTGGCTGTTGGCAATTGACATCCCGCCCATCAGCATAACAAGGCTCCCAGTTCTCCATGGCCTGTCCTGCCTTTCTGGATTTTACACTTTTTTCAGATGGCCCTTTTGACCGGGGGGAAGTGAGACTTCATTGTAGTGCAGATTTCCTTTGCAAGCTTGCTTGGTTGGCCAAAAAGGGCGTATGCGTTTTTTCCTGAATATATTCAGGAAAAAACGCATACGCCCTTTTTGGCCAAGTGCATCATTGTGGACGTTCTGCCTCTTTTCCTATGCTTTAAATGCAATTCCAGTCTACCTCCTGAAATCGGTTTCCTGCAATTCTGCCCCAAGTTCAAGTCCTCTTGGCAGCCTTACTTCAGTATATTTTTGGACGATAGCTGTCATTTATAACTCTGCAGGTTTGTGAATTACAGTGCCCCTGAGCTCCTTTCTTCAAGTCGCTTTCTCGTGAGCTGGCCGCAACACCGCAGGATGGCTTCAGGCCCTAATCTGGTTCCGGCACGGCACGCTGAGCCTTTGGTTAATTCCTCTTCCTGGTGGGAAATGAGAGTTAAATTTGCCCGTCCAGACACCTCCAGCTAGTCTGTCATTGGTTCTCCCTATTCCTGTTCATCTTCCGCAGAAATTGCAAACTGGGCCAAACAGGAGGTTAAAGGCACTGACTCTCCAAGTCGGGAGAGTGTTAGTAAAGCGTCTGGCATGTTGCACCCGAGTACCAGGGGACGAAAACTGAGACATATTGGAACACGTCTCCCGATCACACGGTTGATCATACTCTGGGTTCCACATGCATGTTTTAGCTGAAGGAAGAATACCTTAAACCTGGAGAGTTGAGACCCGTGGAATGGGTACCATGCAATATGACTTCAAAGGGTCTTCATTTGCTCACCGAACCTCTCCAATCCTATCACTGCTGCGTTTATGCCCCTGTACACACACTTGATTCTCTTTCAGAGACATAGCAATCCATAGGTTTTAAGATACTTCCTAGTCAGGTACACTCTTAGGCATTTAATATGGGGTGTTGAGTCCATTTCGTTGAGCAAGGAGTAGCTCTTGTCTATTCCATATTTGGCTTAAGGAACTTTATCTGTGCTCATTTCAATCTCTGGTTTTATGCAGCACCCCAACTCACCTTTCCCCTTAAGCAAGCATAAGTTGGGTTTCTAAATTTGAGACCCTGTTCTGTTTTGTAATTCAGTTCCTGTGTAGCCAAGGTTACATTCCGTGTATTAGTGATATCTTATGATGTTTCTTTTTCTGTGTGACTTATTTCAGTTAGAATCATCATACCTGAATCCACTCATTATGCTGCTACGGGCCTGATGACATAGATTTCATTGCTGAGTGATACTGCATTGTACGTAAGTACCACAACTTCTTTATCCATTTTTCACTTTCTGCGATATTGAACTTGTACTGTAAACCAGGTTCTTGTAAACAGAGCCGTCCCAACCTTTGGGGTGGCTGTGTCTTTTTGATTTTAATTTCCCTAAGCTATAGGACCATAAGTGGAAGTGCCCTAGGCTCTGTTGCTTTGTTTTTTAGATGTTTCAGGAAACACCATACACTTCTCCCGAGTGGCTGTTGGCAATTGACATCCCGCCCATCAGCATAACAAGGCTCCCAGTTCTCCATGGCCTGTCCTGCCTTTCTGGATTTTACACTTTTTTCAGATGGCCCTTTTGACCGGGGGGAAGTGAGACTTCATTGTAGTGCAGATTTCCTTTGCAAGCTTGCTTGGTTGGCCAAAAAGGGCGTATGCGTTTTTTCCTGAATATATTCAGGAAAAAACGCATACGCCCTTTTTGGCCAAGTGCATCATTGTGGACGTTCTGCCTCTTTTCCTATGCTTTCAATGCAATTCCAGTCTACCTCCTGAAATCGGTTTCCTGCAATTCTGCCCCGCTTTCAAGTCCTCTTGGCAGCCTTACTTCAGTATATTTTTGGACGATAGCTGTCATTTATAACTCTGCAGGTTTGTGAATTACAGTGCCCCTGAGCTCCTTTCTTCAAGTCGCTTTCTCGTGAGCTGGCCGCAACACCGCAGGATGGCTTCAGGCCCTAATCTGGTTCCGGCACGGCACGCTGAGCCTTTGGTTAATTCCTCTTCCTGGTGGGAAATGAGAGTTAAATTTGCCCGTCCAGACACCTCCAGCTAGTCTGTCATTGGTTCTCCCTATTCCTGTTCATCTTCCGCAGAAATTGCAAACTGGGCCAAACAGGAGGTTAAAGGCACTGACTCTCCAAGTCGGGAGAGTGTTAGTAAAGCGTCTGGAATGTTGCACCCGAGTACCAGGGGACGAAAACTGAGACATATTGGAACACGTCTCCCGATCACACGGTTGATCATACTCTGGGTTCCACATGCATGTTTTAGCTGAAGGAAGAATACCTTAAACCTGGAGAGTTGAGACCCGTGGAATGGGTACCATGCAATATGACTTCAAAGGGTCTTCATTTGCTCACCGAACCTCTCCAATCCTATCACTGCTGCGTTTATGCCCCTGTACACACACTTGATTCTCTTTCAGAGACATAGCAATCCATAGGTTTTAAGATACTTCCTAGTCAGGTACACTCTTAGGCATTTAACATGGGGTGTTGAGTCCATTTCGTTGAGCAAGGAGTAGCTCTTGTCTATTCCATATTTGGCTTAAGGAACTTTATCTGTGCTCATTTCAATCTCTGGTTTTATGCAGCACCCCAACTCACCTTTCCCCTTAAGCAAGCATAAGTTGGGTTTCTAAATTTGAGACCCTGTTCTGTTTTGTAATTCAGTTCCTGTGTAGCCAAGGTTACATTCCGTGTATTAGTGATATCTTATGATGTTTCTTTTTCTGTGTGACTTATTTCAGTTAGAATCATCATACCTGAATCCACTCATTATGCTGCTACGGGCCTGATGACATAGATTTCATTGCTGAGTGATACTGCATTGTACGTAAGTACCACAACTTCTTTATCCATTTTTCACTTTCTGCGATATTGAACTTGTACCGTAAACCAGGTTCTTGTAAACAGAGCCGTCCCAACCTTTGGGGTGGCTGTGTCTTTTTGATTTTAATTTCCCTAAGCTATAGGACCATAAGTGGAAGTGCCCTAGGCTCTGTTGCTTTGTTTTTTAGATGTTTCAGGAAACACCATACACTTCTCCCGAGTGGCTGTTGGCAATTGACATCCCGCCCATCAGCATAACAAGGCTCCCAGTTCTCCATGGCCTGTCCTGCCTTTCTGGATTTTACACTTTTTTCAGATGGCCCTTTTGACCGGGGGGAAGTGAGACTTCATTGTAGTGCAGATTTCCTTTGCAAGCTTGCTTGGTTGGCCAAAAAGGGCGTATGCGTTTTTTCCTGAATATATTCAGGAAAAAACGCATACGCCCTTTTTGGCCAAGTGCATCATTGTGGACGTTCTGCCTCTTTTCCTATGCTTTAAATGCAATTCCAGTCTACCTCCTGAAATCGGTTTCCTGCAATTCTGCCCCGCTTTCAAGTCCTCTTGGCAGCCTTACTTCAGTATATTTTTGGACGATAGCTGTCATTTATAACTCTGCAGGTTTGTGAATTACAGTGCCCCTGAGCTCCTTTCTTCAACTCGCTTTCTCGTGAGCTGGCCGCAACACCGCAGGATGGCTTCAGGCCCTAATCTGCTTCCGGCACGGCACGCTGAGCCTTTGGTTAATTCCTCTTCCTGGTGGGAAATGAGAGTTAAATTTGCCCGTCCAGACACCTCCAGCTAGTCTGTCATTGGTTCTCCCTATTCCTGTTCATCTTCCGCAGAAATTGCAAACTGGGCCAAACAGGAGGTTAAAGGCACTGACTCTCCAAGTCGGGAGAGTGTTAGTAAAGCGTCTGGCATGTTGCACCCGAGTACCAGGGGACGAAAACTGAGACATATTGGAACACGTCTCCCGATCACACGGTTGATCATACTCTGGGTTCCACATGCATGTTTTAGCTGAAGGAAGAATACCTTAAACCTGGAGAGTTGAGACCCGTGGAATGGGTACCATGCAATATGACTTCAAAGGGTCTTCATTTGCTCACCGAACCTCTCCAATCCTATCACTGCTGCGTTTATGCCCCTGTACACACACTTGATTCTCTTTCAGAGACATAGCAATCCATAGGTTTTAAGATACTTCCTAGTCAGGTACACTCTTAGGCATTTAACATGGGGTGTTGAGTCCATTTCGTTGAGCAAGGAGTAGCTCTTGTCTATTCCATATTTGGCTTAAGGAACTTTATCTGTGCTCATTTCAATCTCTGGTTTTATGCAGCACCCCAACTCACCTTTCCCCTTAAGCAAGCATAAGTTGGGTTTCTAAATTTGAGACCCTGTTCTGTTTTGTAATTCAGTTCCTGTGTAGCCAAGGTTACATTCCGTGTATTAGTGATATCTTATGATGTTTCTTTTTCTGTGTGACTTATTTCAGTTAGAATCATCATACCTGAATCCACTCATTATGCTGCTACGGGCCTGATGACATAGATTTCATTGCTGAGTGATACTGCATTGTACGTAAGTACCACAACTTCTTTATCCATTTTTCACTTTCTGCGATATTGAACTTGTACCGTAAACCAGGTTCTTGTAAACAGAGCCGTCCCAACCTTTGGGGTGGCTGTGTCTTTTTGATTTTAATTTCCCTAAGCTATAGGACCATAAGTGGAAGTGCCCTAGGCTCTGTTGCTTTGTTTTTTAGATGTTTCAGGAAACACCATACACTTCTCCCGAGTGGCTGTTGGCAATTGACATCCCGCCCATCAGCATAACAAGGCTCCCAGTTCTCCATGGCCTGTCCTGCCTTTCTGGATTTTACACTTTTTTCAGATGGCCCTTTTGACCGGGGGGAAGTGAGACTTCATTGTAGTGCAGATTTCCTTTGCAAGCTTGCTTGGTTGGCCAAAAAGGGCGTATGCGTTTTTTCCTGAATATATTCAGGAAAAAACGCATACGCCCTTTTTGGCCAAGTGCATCATTGTGGACGTTCTGCCTCTTTTCCTATGCTTTAAATGCAATTCCAGTCTACCTCCTGAAATCGGTTTCCTGCAATTCTGCCCCAAGTTCAAGTCCTCTTGGCAGCCTTACTTCAGTATATTTTTGGACGATAGCTGTCATTTATAACTCTGCAGGTTTGTGAATTACAGTGCCCCTGAGCTCCTTTCTTCAAGTCGCTTTCTCGTGAGCTGGCCGCAACACCGCAGGATGGCTTCAGGCCCTAATCTGGTTCCGGCACGGCACGCTGAGCCTTTGGTTAATTCCTCTTCCTGGTGGGAAATGAGAGTTAAATTTGCCCGTCCAGACACCTCCAGCTAGTCTGTCATTGGTTCTCCCTATTCCTGTTCATCTTCCGCAGAAATTGCAAACTGGGCCAAACAGGAGGTTAAAGGCACTGACTCTCCAAGTCGGGAGAGTGTTAGTAAAGCGTCTGGCATGTTGCACCCGAGTACCAGGGGACGAAAACTGAGACATATTGGAACACGTCTCCCGATCACACGGTTGATCATACTCTGGGTTCCACATGCATGTTTTAGCTGAAGGAAGAATACCTTAAACCTGGAGAGTTGAGACCCGTGGAATGGGTACCATGCAATATGACTTCAAAGGGTCTTCATTTGCTCACCGAACCTCTCCAATCCTATCACTGCTGCGTTTATGCCCCTGTACACACACTTGATTCTCTTTCAGAGACATAGCAATCCATAGGTTTTAAGATACTTCCTAGTCAGGTACACTCTTAGGCATTTAATATGGGGTGTTGAGTCCATTTCGTTGAGCAAGGAGTAGCTCTTGTCTATTCCATATTTGGCTTAAGGAACTTTATCTGTGCTCATTTCAATCTCTGGTTTTATGCAGCACCCCAACTCACCTTTCCCCTTAAGCAAGCATAAGTTGGGTTTCTAAATTTGAGACCCTGTTCTGTTTTGTAATTCAGTTCCTGTGTAGCCAAGGTTACATTCCGTGTATTAGTGATATCTTATGATGTTTCTTTTTCTGTGTGACTTATTTCAGTTAGAATCATCATACCTGAATCCACTCATTATGCTGCTACGGGCCTGATGACATAGATTTCATTGCTGAGTGATACTGCATTGTACGTAAGTACCACAACTTCTTTATCCATTTTTCACTTTCTGCGATATTGAACTTGTACCGTAAACCAGGTTCTTGTAAACAGAGCCGTCCCAACCTTTGGGGTGGCTGTGTCTTTTTGATTTTAATTTCCCTAAGCTATAGGACCATAAGTGGAAGTGCCCTAGGCTCTGTTGCTTTGTTTTTTAGATGTTTCAGGAAACACCATACACTTCTCCCGAGTGGCTGTTGGCAATTGACATCCCGCCCATCAGCATAACAAGGCTCCCAGTTCTCCATGGCCTGTCCTGCCTTTCTGGATTTTACACTTTTTTCAGATGGCCCTTTTGACCGGGGGGGAAGTGAGACTTCATTGTAGTGCAGATTTCCTTTGCAAGCTTGCTTGGTTGGCCAAAAAGGGCGTATGCGTTTTTTCCTGAATATATTCAGGAAAAAACGCATACGCCCTTTTTGGCCAAGTGCATCATTGTGGACGTTCTGCCTCTTTTCCTATGCTTTAAATGCAATTCCAGTCTACCTCCTGAAATCGGTTTCCTGCAATTCTGCCCCGCTTTCAAGTCCTCTTGGCAGCCTTACTTCAGTATATTTTTGGACGATAGCTGTCATTTATAACTCTGCAGGTTTGTGAATTACAGTGCCCCTGAGCTCCTTTCTTCAAGTCGCTTTCTCGTGAGCTGGCCGCAACACCGCAGGATGGCTTCAGGCCCTAATCTGGTTCCGGCACGGCACGCTGAGCCTTTGGTTAATTCCTCTTCCTGGTGGGAAATGAGAGTTAAATTTGCCCGTCCAGACACCTCCAGCTAGTCTGTCATTGGTTCTCCCTATTCCTGTTCATCTTCCGCAGAAATTGCAAACTGGGCCAAACAGGAGGTTAAAGGCACTGACTCTCCAAGTCGGGAGAGTGTTAGTAAAGCGTCTGGAATGTTGCACCCGAGTACCAGGGGACGAAAACTGAGACATATTGGAACACGTCTCCCGATCACACGGTTGATCATACTCTGGGTTCCACATGCATGTTTTAGCTGAAGGAAGAATACCTTAAACCTGGAGAGTTGAGACCCGTGGAATGGGTACCATGCAATATGACTTCAAAGGGTCTTCATTTGCTCACCGAACCTCTCCAATCCTATCACTGCTGCGTTTATGCCCCTGTACACACACTTGATTCTCTTTCAGAGACATAGCAATCCATAGGTTTTAAGATACTTCCTAGTCAGGTACACTCTTAGGCATTTAACATGGGGTGTTGAGTCCATTTCGTTGAGCAAGGAGTAGCTCTTGTCTATTCCATATTTGGCTTAAGGAACTTTATCTGTGCTCATTTCAATCTCTGGTTTTATGCAGCACCCCAACTCACCTTTCCCCTTAAGCAAGCATAAGTTGGGTTTCTAAATTTGAGACCCTGTTCTGTTTTGTAATTCAGTTCCTGTGTAGCCAAGGTTACATTCCGTGTATTAGTGATATCTTATGATGTTTCTTTTTCTGTGTGACTTATTTCAGTTAGAATCATCATACCTGAATCCACTCATTATGCTGCTACGGGCCTGATGACATAGATTTCATTGCTGAGTGATACTGCATTGTACGTAAGTACCACAACTTCTTTATCCATTTTTCACTTTCTGCGATATTGAACTTGTACCGTAAACCAGGTTCTTGTAAACAGAGCCGTCCCAACCTTTGGGGTGGCTGTGTCTTTTTGATTTTAATTTCCCTAAGCTATAGGACCATAAGTGGAAGTGCCCTAGGCTCTGTTGCTTTGTTTTTTAGATGTTTCAGGAAACACCATACACTTCTCCCGAGTGGCTGTTGGCAATTGACATCCCGCCCATCAGCATAACAAGGCTCCCAGTTCTCCATGGCCTGTCCTGCCTTTCTGGATTTTACACTTTTTTCAGATGGCCCTTTTGACCGGGGGGAAGTGAGACTTCATTGTAGTGCAGATTTCCTTTGCAAGCTTGCTTGGTTGGCCAAAAAGGGCGTATGCGTTTTTTCCTGAATATATTCAGGAAAAAACGCATACGCCCTTTTTGGCCAAGTGCATCATTGTGGACGTTCTGCCTCTTTTCCTATGCTTTAAATGCAATTCCAGTCTACCTCCTGAAATCGGTTTCCTGCAATTCTGCCCCGCTTTCAAGTCCTCTTGGCAGCCTTACTTCAGTATATTTTTGGACGATAGCTGTCATTTATAACTCTGCAGGTTTGTGAATTACAGTGCCCCTGAGCTCCTTTCTTCAACTCGCTTTCTCGTGAGCTGGCCGCAACACCGCAGGATGGCTTCAGGCCCTAATCTGCTTCCGGCATGGCACGCTGAGCCTTTGGTTAATTCCTCTTCCTGGTGGGAAATGAGAGTTAAATTTGCCCGTCCAGACACCTCCAGCTAGTCTGTCATTGGTTCTCCCTATTCCTGTTCATCTTCCGCAGAAATTGCAAACTGGGCCAAACAGGAGGTTAAAGGCACTGACTCTCCAAGTCGGGAGAGTGTTAGTAAAGCGTCTGGCATGTTGCACCCGAGTACCAGGGGACGAAAACTGAGACATATTGGAACACGTCTCCCGATCACACGGTTGATCATACTCTGGGTTCCACATGCATGTTTTAGCTGAAGGAAGAATACCTTAAACCTGGAGAGTTGAGACCCGTGGAATGGGTACCATGCAATATGACTTCAAAGGGTCTTCATTTGCTCACCGAACCTCTCCAATCCTATCACTGCTGCGTTTATGCCCCTGTACACACACTTGATTCTCTTTCAGAGACATAGCAATCCATAGGTTTTAAGATACTTCCTAGTCAGGTACACTCTTAGGCATTTAACATGGGGTGTTGAGTCCATTTCGTTGAGCAAGGAGTAGCTCTTGTCTATTCCATATTTGGCTTAAGGAACTTTATCTGTGCTCATTTCAATCTCTGGTTTTATGCAGCACCCCAACTCACCTTTCCCCTTAAGCAAGCATAAGTTGGGTTTCTAAATTTGAGACCCTGTTCTGTTTTGTAATTCAGTTCCTGTGTAGCCAAGGTTACATTCCGTGTATTAGTGATATCTTATGATGTTTCTTTTTCTGTGTGACTTATTTCAGTTAGAATCATCATACCTGAATCCACTCATTATGCTGCTACGGGCCTGATGACATAGATTTCATTGCTGAGTGATACTGCATTGTACGTAAGTACCACAACTTCTTTATCCATTTTTCACTTTCTGCGATATTGAACTTGTACCGTAAACCAGGTTCTTGTAAACAGAGCCGTCCCAACCTTTGGGGTGGCTGTGTCTTTTTGATTTTAATTTCCCTAAGCTATAGGACCATAAGTGGAAGTGCCCTAGGCTCTGTTGCTTTGTTTTTTAGATGTTTCAGGAAACACCATACACTTGTCCCGAGTGGCTGTTGGCAATTGACATCCCGCCCATCAGCATAACAAGGCTCCCAGTTCTCCATGGCCTGTCCTGCCTTTCTGGATTTTACACTTTTTTCAGATGGCCCTTTTGACCGGGGGGAAGTGAGACTTCATTGTAGTGCAGATTTCCTTTGCAAGCTTGCTTGGTTGGCCAAAAAGGGCGTATGCGTTTTTTCCTGAATATATTCAGGAAAAAACGCATACGCCCTTTTTGGCCAAGTGCATCATTGTGGACGTTCTGCCTCTTTTCCTATGCTTTCAATGCAATTCCAGTCTACCTCCTGAAATCGGTTTCCTGCAATTCTGCCCCGCTTTCAAGTCCTCTTGGCAGCCTTACTTCAGTATATTTTTGGACGATAGCTGTCATTTATAACTCTGCAGGTTTGTGAATTACAGTGCCCCTGAGCTCCTTTCTTCAACTCGCTTTCTCGTGAGCTGGCCGCAACACCGCAGGATGGCTTCAGGCCCTAATCTGGTTCCGGCACGGCACGCTGAGCCTTTGGTTAATTCCTCTTCCTGGTGGGAAATGAGAGTTAAATTTGCCCGTCCAGACACCTCCAGCTAGTCTGTCATTGGTTCTCCCTATTCCTGTTCATCTTCCGCAGAAATTGCAAACTGGGCCAAACAGGAGGTTAAAGGCACTGACTCTCCAAGTCGGGAGAGTGTTAGTAAAGCGTCTGGCATGTTGCACCCGAGTACCAGGGGACGAAAACTGAGACATATTGGAACACGTCTCCCGATCACACGGTTCATCATACTCTGGGTTCCACATGCATGTTTTAGCTGAAGGAAGAATACCTTAAACCTGGAGAGTTGAGACCCGTGGAATGGGTACCATGCAATATGACTTCAAAGGGTCTTCATTTGCTCACCGAACCTCTCCAATCCTATCACTGCTGCGTTTATGCCCCTGTACACACACTTGATTCTCTTTCAGAGACATAGCAATCCATAGGTTTTAAGATACTTCCTAGTCAGGTACACTCTTAGGCATTTAACATGGGGTGTTGAGTCCATTTCGTTGAGCAAGGAGTAGCTCTTGTCTATTCCATATTTGGCTTAAGGAACTTTATCTGTGCTCATTTCAATCTCTGGTTTTATGCAGCACCCCAACTCACCTTTCCCCTTAAGCAAGCATAAGTTGGGTTTCTAAATTTGAGACCCTGTTCTGTTTTGTAATTCAGTTCCTGTGTAGCCAAGTTTACATTCCGTGTATTAGTGATATCTTATGATGTTTCTTTTTCTGTGTGACTTATTTCAGTTAGAATCATCGTACCTGAATCCACTCATTATGCTGCTACGGGCCTGATGACATAGATTTCCTTGCTGAGTGATAGTGCATTGTACGTAAGTACCACAATTTCTTTATCCATTTTTCACTTTCTGCGATATTGAACTTGTACCGTAAACCAGGTTCTTGTAAACAGAGCCGTCCCAACCTTTGGGGTGGCTGTGTCTTTTGATTTTAATTTCCCTAAGCTATAGGACCATAAGTGGAAGTGCCCTAGGCTCTGTTGCTTTGTTTTTTAGATGTTTCAGGAAACACCATACACTTCTCCCGAGTGGCTGTTGGCAATTGACATCCCGCCCATCAGCATAACAAGGCTCCCAGTTCTCCATGGCCTGTCCTGCCTTTCTGGATTTTACACTTTTTTCAGATGGCCCTTTTGACCGGGGGGAAGTGAGACTTCATTGTAGTGCAGATTTCCTTTGCAAGCTTGCTTGGTTGGCCAAAAAGGGCGTATGCGTTTTTTCCTGAATATATTCAGGAAAAAACGCATACGCCCTTTTTGGCCAAGTGCATCATTGTGGACGTTCTGCCTCTTTTCCTATGCTTTAAATGCAATTCCAGCCTACCTCCTGAAATCGGTTTCCTGCAATTCTGCCCCGCTTTCAAGTCCTCTTGGCAGCCTTACTTCAGTATATTTTTGGACGATAGCTGTCATTTATAACTCTGCAGGTTTGTGAATTACAGTGCCCCTGAGCTCCTTTCTTCAAGTCGCTTTCTCGTGAGCTGGCCGCAACACCGCAGGATGGCTTCAGGCCCTAATCTGGTTCCGGCACGGCACGCTGAGCCTTTGGTTAATTCCTCTTCCTGGTGGGAAATGAGAGTTAAATTTGCCCGTCCAGACACCTCCAGCTAGTCTGTCATTGGTTCTCCCTATTCCTGTTCATCTTCCGCAGAAATTGCAAACTGGGCCAAACAGGAGGTTAAAGGCACTGACTCTCCAAGTCGGGAGAGTGTTAGTAAAGCGTCTGGAATGTTGCACCCGAGTACCAGGGGACGAAAACTGACACATATTGGAACACGTCTCCCGATCACACGGTTGATCATACTCTGGGTTCCACATGCATGTTTTAGCTGAAGGAAGAATACCTTAAACCTGGAGAGTTGAGACCCGTGGAATGGGTACCATGCAATATGACTTCAAAGGGTCTTCATTTGCTCACCGAACCTCTCCAATCCTATCACTGCTGCGTTTATGCCCCTGTACACACACTTGATTCTCTTTCAGAGACATAGCAATCCATAGGTTTTAAGATACTTCCTAGTCAGGTACACTCTTAGGCATTTAACATGGGGTGTTGAGTCCATTTCGTTGAGCAAGGAGTAGCTCTTGTCTATTCCATATTTGGCTTAAGGAACTTTATCTGTGCTCATTTCAATCTCTGGTTTTATGCAGCACCCCAACTCACCTTTCCCCTTAAGCAAGCATAAGTTGGGTTTCTAAATTTGAGACCCTGTTCTGTTTTGTAATTCAGTTCCTGTGTAGCCAAGGTTACATTCCGTGTATTATTGATATCTTATGATGTTTCTTTTTCTGTGTGACTTATTTCAGTTAGAATCATCATACCTGAATCCACTCATTATGCTGCTACGGGCCTGATGACATAGATTTCATTGCTGAGTGATATTGCATTGTACGTAAGTACCACAACTTCTTTATCCATTGTTCACTTTCTGCGATATTGAACTTGTACCGTAAACCAGGTTCTTGTAAACAGAGCCGTCCCAACCTTTGGGGTGGCTGTGTCTTTTGATTTTAATTTCCCTAAGCTATAGGACCATAAGTGGAAGTGCCCTAGGCTCTGTTGCTTTGTTTTTTAGATGTTTCAGGAAACACCATACACTTCTCCCGAGTGGCTGTTGGCAATTGACATCCCGCCCATCAGCATAACAAGGCTCCCAGTTCTCCATGGCCTGTCCTGCCTTTCTGGATTTTACACTTTTTTCAGATGGCCCTTTTGACCGGGGGGAAGTGAGACTTCATTGTAGTGCAGATTTCCTTTGCAAGCTTGCTTGGTTGGCCAAAAAGGGCGTATGCGTTTTTTCCTGAATATATTCAGGAAAAAACGCATACGCCCTTTTTGGCCAAGTGCATCATTGTGGACGTTCTGCCTCTTTTCCTATGCTTTAAATGCAATTCCAGTCTACCTCCTGAAATCGGTTTCCTGCAATTCTGCCCCGCTTTCAAGTCCTCTTGGCAGCCTTACTTCAGTATATTTTTGGACGATAGCTGTCATTTATAACTCTGCAGGTTTGTGAATTACAGTGCCCCTGAGCTCCTTTCTTCAACTCGCTTTCTCGTGAGCTGGCGGCAACACCGCAGGATGGCTTCAGGCCCTAATCTGGTTCCGGCACGGCACGCTGAGCCTTTGGTTAATTCCTCTTCCTGGTGGGAAATGAGAGTTAAATTTGCCCGTCCAGACACCTCCAGCTAGTCTGTCATTGGTTCTCCCTATTCCTGTTCATCTTCCGCAGAAATTGCAAACTGGGCCAAACAGGAGGTTAAAGGCACTGACTCTCCAAGTCGGGAGAGTGTTAGTAAAGCGTCTGGAATGTTGCACCCGAGTACCAGGGGACGAAAACTGACACATATTGGAACACGTCTCCCGATCACACGGTTGATCATACTCTGGGTTCCACATGCATGTTTTAGCTGAAGGAAGAATACCTTAAACCTGGAGAGTTGAGACCCGTGGAATGGGTACCATGCAATATGACTTCAAAGGGTCTTCATTTGCTCACCGAACCTCTCCAATCCTATCACTGCTGCGTTTATGCCCCTGTACACACACTTGATTCTCTTTCAGAGACATAGCAATCCATAGGTTTTAAGATACTTCCTAGTCAGGTACACTCTTAGGCATTTAATATGGGGTGTTGAGTCCATTTCGTTGAGCAAGGAGTAGCTCTTGTCTATTCCATATTTGGCTTAAGGAACATTATCTGTGCTCATTTCAATCTCTGGTTTTATGCAGCACCCCAACTCACCTTTCCCCTTAAGCAAGCATAAGTTGGGTTTCTTAACTTGAGACCCTGTTCTGTTTTGTAATTCAGTTCCTGTGTAGCCAAGGTTACATTCCGTGTATTAGTGATATCTTATGATGTTTCTTTTTCTGTGTGACTTATTTCAGTTAGAATCATCATACCTGAATCCACTCATTATGCTGCTACGGGCCTGATGACATAGATTTCATTGCTGAGTGATACTGCATTGTACGTAAGTACCACAACTTCTTTATCCATTTTTCACTTTCTGCGATATTGAACTTGTACCGTAAACCAGGTTCTTGTAAACAGAGCCGTCCCAACCTTTGGGGTGGCTGTGTCTTTTTGATTTTAATTTCCCTAAGCTATAGGACCATAAGTGGAAGTGCCCTAGGCTCTGTTGCTTTGTTTTTTAGATGTTTCAGGAAACACCATACACTTCTCCCGAGTGGCTGTTGGCAATTGACATCCCGCCCATCAGCATAACAAGGCTCCCAGTTCTCCATGGCCTGTCCTGCCTTTCTGGATTTTACACTTTTTTCAGATGGCCCTTTTGACCGGGGGGAAGTGAGACTTCATTGTAGTGCAGATTTCCTTTGCAAGCTTGCTTGGTTGGCCAAAAAGGGCGTATGCGTTTTTTCCTGAATATATTCAGGAAAAAACGCATACGCCCTTTTTGGCCAAGTGCATCATTGTGGACGTTCTGCCTCTTTTCCTATGCTTTCAATGCAATTCCAGTCTACCTCCTGAAATCGGTTTCCTGCAATTCTGCCCCGCTTTCAAGTCCTCTTGGCAGCCTTACTTCAGTATATTTTTGGACGATAGCTGTCATTTATAACTCTGCAGGTTTGTGAATTACAGTGCCCCTGAGCTCCTTTCTTCAAGTCGCTTTCTCGTGAGCTGGCCGCAACACCGCAGGATGGCTTCAGGCCCTAATCTGGTTCCGGCACGGCACGCTGAGCCTTTGGTTAATTCCTCTTCCTCGTGGGAAATGAGAGTTAAATTTGCCCGTCCAGACACCTCCAGCTAGTCTGTCATTGGTTCTCCCTATTCCTGTTCATCTTCCGCAGAAATTGCAAACTGGGCCAAACAGGAGGTTAAAGGCACTGACTCTCCAAGTCGGGAGAGTGTTAGTAAAGCGTCTGGAATGTTGCACCCGAGTACCAGGGGACGAAAACTGACACATATTGGAACACGTCTCCCGATCACACGGTTGATCATACTCTGGGTTCCACATGCATGTTTTAGCTGAAGGAAGAATACCTTAAACCTGGAGAGTTGAGACCCGTGGAATGGGTACCATGCAATATGACTTCAAAGGGTCTTCATTTGCTCACCGAACCTCTCCAATCCTATCACTGCTGCGTTTATGCCCCTGTACACACACTTGATTCTCTTTCAGAGACATAGCAATCCATAGGTTTTAAGATACTTCCTAGTCAGGTACACTCTTAGGCATTTAATATGGGGTGTTGAGTCCATTTCTTTGAGCAAGGAGTAGCTCTTGTCTATTCCATATTTGGCTTAAGGAACTTTATCTGTGCTCATTTCAATCTCTGGTTTTATGCAGCACCCCAACTCACCTTTCCCCTTAAGCAAGCATAAGTTGGGTTTCTAAATTTGAGACCCTGTTCTGTTTTGTAATTCAGTTCCTGTGTAGCCAAGGTTACATTCCGTGTATTAGTGATATCTTATGATGTTTCTTTTTCTGTGTGACTTATTTCAGTTAGAATCATCATACCTGAATCCACTCATTATGCTGCTACGGGCCTGATGACATAGATTTCATTGCTGAGTGATACTGCATTGTACGTAAGTACCACAACTTCTTTATCCATTTTTCACTTTCTGCGATATTGAACTTGTACCGTAAACCAGGTTCTTGTAAACAGAGCCGTCCCAACCTTTGGGGTGGCTGTGTCTTTTTGATTTTAATTTCCCTAAGCTATAGGACCATAAGTGGACGTGCCCTAGGCTCTGTTGCTTTGTTTTTTAGATGTTTCAGGAAACACCATACACTTCTCCCGAGTGGCTGTTGGCAATTTACATCCCGCCCATCAGCATAACAAGGCTCCCAGTTCTCCATGGCCTGTCCTGCCTTTCTGGATTTTACACTTTTTTCAGATGGCCCTTTTGACCGGGGGGAAGTGAGACTTCATTGTAGTGCAGATTTCCTTTGCAAGCTTGCTTGGTTGGCCAAATAGGGCGTATGCGTTTTTTCCTGAATATATTCAGGAAAAAACGCATACGCCCTTTTTGGCCAAGTGCATCATTGTGGACGTTCTGCCTCTTTTCCTATGCTTTAAATGCAATTCCAGTCTACCTCCTGAAATCGGTTTCCTGCAATTCTGCCCCGCTTTCAAGTCCTCTTGGCAGCCTTACTTCAGTATATTTTTGGACGATAGCTGTCATTTATAACTCTGCAGGTTTGTGAATTACAGTGCCCCTGAGCTCCTTTCTTCAACTCGCTTTCTCGTGAGCTGGCGGCAACACCGCAGGATGGCTTCAGGCCCTAATCTGGTTCCGGCACGGCACGCTGAGCCTTTGGTTAATTCCTCTTCCTGGTGGGAAATGAGAGTTAAATTTGCCCGTCCAGACACCTCCAGCTAGTCTGTCATTGGTTCTCCCTATTCCTGTTCATCTTCCGCAGAAATTGCAAACTGGGCCAAACAGGAGGTTAAAGGCACTGACTCTCCAAGTCGGGAGAGTGTTAGTAAAGCGTCTGGAATGTTGCACCCGAGTACCAGGGGACGAAAACTGACACATATTGGAACACGTCTCCCGATCACACGGTTGATCATACTCTGGGTTCCACATGCATGTTTTAGCTGAAGGAAGAATACCTTAAACCTGGAGAGTTGAGACCCGTGGAATGGGTACCATGCAATATGACTTCAAAGGGTCTTCATTTGCTCACCGAACCTCTCCAATCCTATCACTGCTGCGTTTATGCCCCTGTACACACACTTGATTCTCTTTCAGAGACATAGCAATCCATAGGTTTTAAGATACTTCCTAGTCAGGTACACTCTTAGGCATTTAATATGGGGTGTTGAGTCCATTTCGTTGAGCAAGGAGTAGCTCTTGTCTATTCCATATTTGGCTTAAGGAACTTTATCTGTGCTCATTTCAATCTCTGGTTTTATGCAGCACCCCAACTCACCTTTCCCCTTAAGCAAGCATAAGTTGGGTTTCTTAACTTGAGACCCTGTTCTGTTTTGTAATTCAGTTCCTGTGTAGCCAAGGTTACATTCCGTGTATTAGTGATATCTTATGATGTTTCTTTTTCTGTGTGACTTATTTCAGTTAGAATCATCATACCTGAATCCACTCATTATGCTGCTACGGGCCTGATGACATAGATTTCATTGCTGAGTGATACTGCATTGTACGTAAGTACCACAACTTCTTTATCCATTTTTCACTTTCTGCGATATTGAACTTGTACCGTAAACCAGGTTCTTGTAAACAGAGCCGTCCCAACCTTTGGGGTGGCTGTGTCTTTTTGATTTTAATTTCCCTAAGCTATAGGACCATAAGTGGAAGTGCCCTAGGCTCTGTTGCTTTGTTTTTTAGATGTTTCAGGAAACACCATACACTTCTCCCGAGTGGCTGTTGGCAATTGACATCCCGCCCATCAGCATAACAAGGCTCCCAGTTCTCCATGGCCTGTCCTGCCTTTCTGGATTTTACACTTTTTTCAGATGGCCCTTTTGACCGGGGGGAAGTGAGACTTCATTGTAGTGCAGATTTCCTTTGCAAGCTTGCTTGGTTGGCCAAAAAGGGCGTATGCGTTTTTTCCTGAATATATTCAGGAAAAAACGCATACGCCCTTTTTGGCCAAGTGCATCATTGTGGACGTTCTGCCTCTTTTCCTATGCTTTCAATGCAATTCCAGTCTACCTCCTGAAATCGGTTTCCTGCAATTCTGCCCCAAGTTCAAGTCCTCTTGGCAGCCTTACTTCAGTATATTTTTGGACGATAGCTGTCATTTATAACTCTGCAGGTTTGTGAATTACAGTGCCCCTGAGCTCCTTTCTTCAAGTCGCTTTCTCGTGAGCTGGCCGCAACACCGCAGGATGGCTTCAGGCCCTAATCTGGTTCCGGCACGGCACGCTGAGCCTTTGGTTAATTCCTCTTCCTCGTGGGAAATGAGAGTTAAATTTGCCCGTCCAGACACCTCCAGCTAGTCTGTCATTGGTTCTCCCTATTCCTGTTCATCTTCCGCAGAAATTGCAAACTGGGCCAAACAGGAGGTTAAAGGCACTGACTCTCCAAGTCGGGAGAGTGTTAGTAAAGCGTCTGGCATGTTGCACCCGAGTACCAGGGGACGAAAACTGAGACATATTGGAACACGTCTCCCGATCACACGGTTGATCATACTCTGGGTTCCACATGCATGTTTTAGCTGAAGGAAGAATACCTTAAACCTGGAGAGTAGAGACCCGTGGAATGGGTACCATGCAATATGACTTCAAAGGGTCTTCATTTGCTCACCGAACCTCTCCAATCCTATCACTGCTGCGTTTATGCCCCTGTACACACACTTGATTCTCTTTCAGAGACATAGCAATCCATAGGTTTTAAGATACTTCCTAGTCAGGTACACTCTTAGGCATTTAACATGGGGTGTTGAGTCCATTTCGTTGAGCAAGGAGTAGCTCTTGTCTATTCCATATTTGGCTTAAGGAACTTTATCTGTGCTCATTTCAATCTCTGGTTTTATGCAGCACCCCAACTCACCTTTCCCCTTAAGCAAGCATAAGTTGGGTTTCTAAATTTGAGACCCTGTTCTGTTTTGTAATTCAGTTCCTGTGTAGCCAAGTTTACATTCCGTGTATTAGTGATATCTTATGATGTTTCTTTTTCTGTGTGACTTATTTCAGTTAGAATCATCGTACCTGAATCCACTCATTATGCTGCTACGGGCCTGATGACATAGATTTCCTTGCTGAGTGATAGTGCATTGTACGTAAGTACCACAATTTCTTTATCCATTTTTCACTTTCTGCGATATTGAACTTGTACCGTAAACCAGGTTCTTGTAAACAGAGCCGTCCCAACATTTGGGGTGGCTATGTCTTTTGATTTTAATTTCCCTAAGCTATAGGACCATAAGTGGAAGTGCCCTAGGCTCTGTTGCTTTGTTTTTTAGATGTTTCAGGAAACACCATACAGTTCTCCCGAGTGGCTGTTGGCAATTGACATCCCGCCCATCAGCATAACAAGGCTCCCAGTTCTCCATGGCCTGTCCTGCCTTTCTGGATTTTACACTTTTTTCAGATGCCCCTTTTGACCGGGGGGAAGTGAGACTTCATTGTAGTGCAGATTTCCTTTGCAAGCTTGCTTGGTTGGCCAAAAAGGGCGTATGCGTTTTTTCCTGAATATATTCAGGAAAAAACGCATACGCCCTTTTTGGCCAAGTGCATCATTGTGGACGTTCTGCCTCTTTTCCTATGCTTTAAATGCAATTCCAGTCTACCTCCTGAAATCGGTTTCCTGCAATTCTGCCCCGCTTTCAAGTCCTCTTGGCAGCCTTACTTCAGTATATTTTTGGACGATAGCTGTCATTTATAACTCTGCAGGTTTGTGAATTACAGTGCCCCTGAGCTCCTTTCTTCAACTCGCTTTCTCGTGAGCTGGCGGCAACACTGCAGGATGGCTTCAGGCCCTAATCTGGTTCCGGCACGGCACGCTGAGCCTTTGGTTAATTCCTCTTCCTCGTGGGAAATGAGAGTTAAATTTGCCCGTCCAGACACCTCCAGCTAGTCTGTCATTGGTTCTCCCTATTCCTGTTCATCTTCCGCAGAAATTGCAAACTGGGCCAAACAGGAGGTTAAAGGCACTGACTCTCCAAGTCGGGAGAGTGTTAGTAAAGCGTCTGGCATGTTGCACCCGAGTACCAGGGGACGAAAACTGAGACATATTGGAACACGTCTCCCGATCACACGGTTGATCATACTCTGGGTTCCACATGCATGTTTTAGCTGAAGGAAGAATACCTTAAACCTGGAGAGTAGAGACCCGTGGAATGGGTACCATGCAATATGACTTCAAAGGGTCTTCATTTGCTCACCGAACCTCTCCAATCCTATCACTGCTGCGTTTATGCCCCTGTACACACACTTGATTCTCTTTCAGAGACATAGCAATCCATAGGTTTTAAGATACTTCCTAGTCAGGTACACTCTTAGGCATTTAACATGGGGTGTTGAGTCCATTTCGTTGAGCAAGGAGTAGCTCTTGTCTATTCCATATTTGGCTTAAGGAACATTATCTGTGCTCATTTCAATCTCTGGTTTTATGCAGCACCCCAACTCACCTTTCCCCTTAAGCAAGCATAAGTTGGGTTTCTTAACTTGAGACCCTGTTCTGTTTTGTAATTCAGTTCCTGTGTAGCCAAGGTTACATTCCGTGTATTAGTGATATCTTATGATGTTTCTTTTTCTGTGTGACTTATTTCAGTTAGAATCATCATACCTGAATCCACTCATTATGCTGCTACGGGCCTGATGACATAGATTTCATTGCTGAGTGATACTGCATTGTACGTAAGTACCACAACTTCTTTATCCATTTTTCACTTTCTGCGATATTGAACTTGTACCGTAAACCAGGTTCTTGTAAACAGAGCCGTCCCAACCTTTGGGGTGGCTGTGTCTTTTTGATTTTAATTTCCCTAAGCTATAGGACCATAAGTGGAAGTGCCCTAGGCTCTGTTGCTTTGTTTTTTAGATGTTTCAGGAAACACCATACACTTCTCCCGAGTGGCTGTTGGCAATTGACATCCCGCCCATCAGCATAACAAGGCTCCCAGTTCTCCATGGCCTGTCCTGCCTTTCTGGATTTTACACTTTTTTCAGATGGCCCTTTTGACCGGGGGGAAGTGAGACTTCATTGTAGTGCAGATTTCCTTTGCAAGCTTGCTTGGTTGGCCAAAAAGGGCGTATGCGTTTTTTCCTGAATATATTCAGGAAAAAACGCATACGCCCTTTTTGGCCAAGTGCATCATTGTGGACGTTCTGCCTCTTTTCCTATGCTTTCAATGCAATTCCAGTCTACCTCCTGAAATCGGTTTCCTGCAATTCTGCCCCGCTTTCAAGTCCTCTTGGCAGCCTTACTTCAGTATATTTTTGGACGATAGCTGTCATTTATAACTCTGCAGGTTTGTGAATTACAGTGCCCCTGAGCTCCTTTCTTCAAGTCGCTTTCTCGTGAGCTGGCCGCAACACCGCAGGATGGCTTCAGGCCCTAATCTGGTTCCGGCACGGCACGCTGAGCCTTTGGTTAATTCCTCTTCCTCGTGGGAAATGAGAGTTAAATTTGCCCGTCCAGACACCTCCAGCTAGTCTGTCATTGGTTCTCCCTATTCCTGTTCATCTTCCGCAGAAATTGCAAACTGGGCCAAACAGGAGGTTAAAGGCACTGACTCTCCAAGTCGGGAGAGTGTTAGTAAAGCGTCTGGAATGTTGCACCCGAGTACCAGGGGACGAAAACTGACACATATTGGAACACGTCTCCCGATCACACGGTTGATCATACTCTGGGTTCCACATGCATGTTTTAGCTGAAGGAAGAATACCTTAAACCTGGAGAGTTGAGACCCGTGGAATGGGTACCATGCAATATGACTTCAAAGGGTCTTCATTTGCTCACCGAACCTCTCCAATCCTATCACTGCTGCGTTTATGCCCCTGTACACACACTTGATTCTCTTTCAGAGACATAGCAATCCATAGGTTTTAAGATACTTCCTAGTCAGGTACACTCTTAGGCATTTAATATGGGGTGTTGAGTCCATTTCTTTGAGCAAGGAGTAGCTCTTGTCTATTCCATATTTGGCTTAAGGAACTTTATCTGTGCTCATTTCAATCTCTGGTTTTATGCAGCACCCCAACTCACCTTTCCCCTTAAGCAAGCATAAGTTGGGTTTCTAAATTTGAGACCCTGTTCTGTTTTGTAATTCAGTTCCTGTGTAGCCAAGGTTACATTCCGTGTATTAGTGATATCTTATGATGTTTCTTTTTCTGTGTGACTTATTTCAGTTAGAATCATCATACCTGAATCCACTCATTATGCTGCTACGGGCCTGATGACATAGATTTCATTGCTGAGTGATACTGCATTGTACGTAAGTACCACAACTTCTTTATCCATTTTTCACTTTCTGCGATATTGAACTTGTACCGTAAACCAGGTTCTTGTAAACAGAGCCGTCCCAACCTTTGGGGTGGCTGTGTCTTTTTGATTTTAATTTCCCTAAGCTATAGGACCATAAGTGGACGTGCCCTAGGCTCTGTTGCTTTGTTTTTTAGATGTTTCAGGAAACACCATACACTTCTCCCGAGTGGCTGTTGGCAATTTACATCCCGCCCATCAGCATAACAAGGCTCCCAGTTCTCCATGGCCTGTCCTGCCTTTCTGGATTTTACACTTTTTTCAGATGGCCCTTTTGACCGGGGGGAAGTGAGACTTCATTGTAGTGCAGATTTCCTTTGCAAGCTTGCTTGGTTGGCCAAATAGGGCGTATGCGTTTTTTCCTGAATATATTCAGGAAAAAACGCATACGCCCTTTTTGGCCAAGTGCATCATTGTGGACGTTCTGCCTCTTTTCCTATGCTTTAAATGCAATTCCAGTCTACCTCCTGAAATCGGTTTCCTGCAATTCTGCCCCGCTTTCAAGTCCTCTTGGCAGCCTTACTTCAGTATATTTTTGGACGATAGCTGTCATTTATAACTCTGCAGGTTTGTGAATTACAGTGCCCCTGAGCTCCTTTCTTCAACTCGCTTTCTCGTGAGCTGGCGGCAACACCGCAGGATGGCTTCAGGCCCTAATCTGGTTCCGGCACGGCACGCTGAGCCTTTGGTTAATTCCTCTTCCTGGTGGGAAATGAGAGTTAAATTTGCCCGTCCAGACACCTCCAGCTAGTCTGTCATTGGTTCTCCCTATTCCTGTTCATCTTCCGCAGAAATTGCAAACTGGGCCAAACAGGAGGTTAAAGGCACTGACTCTCCAAGTCGGGAGAGTGTTAGTAAAGCGTCTGGAATGTTGCACCCGAGTACCAGGGGACGAAAACTGACACATATTGGAACACGTCTCCCGATCACACGGTTGATCATACTCTGGGTTCCACATGCATGTTTTAGCTGAAGGAAGAATACCTTAAACCTGGAGAGTTGAGACCCGTGGAATGGGTACCATGCAATATGACTTCAAAGGGTCTTCATTTGCTCACCGAACCTCTCCAATCCTATCACTGCTGCGTTTATGCCCCTGTACACACACTTGATTCTCTTTCAGAGACATAGCAATCCATAGGTTTTAAGATACTTCCTAGTCAGGTACACTCTTAGGCATTTAATATGGGGTGTTGAGTCCATTTCGTTGAGCAAGGAGTAGCTCTTGTCTATTCCATATTTGGCTTAAGGAACTTTATCTGTGCTCATTTCAATCTCTGGTTTTATGCAGCACCCCAACTCACCTTTCCCCTTAAGCAAGCATAAGTTGGGTTTCTTAACTTGAGACCCTGTTCTGTTTTGTAATTCAGTTCCTGTGTAGCCAAGGTTACATTCCGTGTATTAGTGATATCTTATGATGTTTCTTTTTCTGTGTGACTTATTTCAGTTAGAATCATCATACCTGAATCCACTCATTATGCTGCTACGGGCCTGATGACATAGATTTCATTGCTGAGTGATACTGCATTGTACGTAAGTACCACAACTTCTTTATCCATTTTTCACTTTCTGCGATATTGAACTTGTACCGTAAACCAGGTTCTTGTAAACAGAGCCGTCCCAACCTTTGGGGTGGCTGTGTCTTTTTGATTTTAATTTCCCTAAGCTATAGGACCATAAGTGGAAGTGCCCTAGGCTCTGTTGCTTTGTTTTTTAGATGTTTCAGGAAACACCATACACTTCTCCCGAGTGGCTGTTGGCAATTGACATCCCGCCCATCAGCATAACAAGGCTCCCAGTTCTCCATGGCCTGTCCTGCCTTTCTGGATTTTACACTTTTTTCAGATGGCCCTTTTGACCGGGGGGAAGTGAGACTTCATTGTAGTGCAGATTTCCTTTGCAAGCTTGCTTGGTTGGCCAAAAAGGGCGTATGCGTTTTTTCCTGAATATATTCAGGAAAAAACGCATACGCCCTTTTTGGCCAAGTGCATCATTGTGGACGTTCTGCCTCTTTTCCTATGCTTTCAATGCAATTCCAGTCTACCTCCTGAAATCGGTTTCCTGCAATTCTGCCCCAAGTTCAAGTCCTCTTGGCAGCCTTACTTCAGTATATTTTTGGACGATAGCTGTCATTTATAACTCTGCAGGTTTGTGAATTACAGTGCCCCTGAGCTCCTTTCTTCAAGTCGCTTTCTCGTGAGCTGGCCGCAACACCGCAGGATGGCTTCAGGCCCTAATCTGGTTCCGGCACGGCACGCTGAGCCTTTGGTTAATTCCTCTTCCTCGTGGGAAATGAGAGTTAAATTTGCCCGTCCAGACACCTCCAGCTAGTCTGTCATTGGTTCTCCCTATTCCTGTTCATCTTCCGCAGAAATTGCAAACTGGGCCAAACAGGAGGTTAAAGGCACTGACTCTCCAAGTCGGGAGAGTGTTAGTAAAGCGTCTGGCATGTTGCACCCGAGTACCAGGGGACGAAAACTGAGACATATTGGAACACGTCTCCCGATCACACGGTTGATCATACTCTGGGTTCCACATGCATGTTTTAGCTGAAGGAAGAATACCTTAAACCTGGAGAGTAGAGACCCGTGGAATGGGTACCATGCAATATGACTTCAAAGGGTCTTCATTTGCTCACCGAACCTCTCCAATCCTATCACTGCTGCGTTTATGCCCCTGTACACACACTTGATTCTCTTTCAGAGACATAGCAATCCATAGGTTTTAAGATACTTCCTAGTCAGGTACACTCTTAGGCATTTAACATGGGGTGTTGAGTCCATTTCGTTGAGCAAGGAGTAGCTCTTGTCTATTCCATATTTGGCTTAAGGAACTTTATCTGTGCTCATTTCAATCTCTGGTTTTATGCAGCACCCCAACTCACCTTTCCCCTTAAGCAAGCATAAGTTGGGTTTCTAAATTTGAGACCCTGTTCTGTTTTGTAATTCAGTTCCTGTGTAGCCAAGTTTACATTCCGTGTATTAGTGATATCTTATGATGTTTCTTTTTCTGTGTGACTTATTTCAGTTAGAATCATCGTACCTGAATCCACTCATTATGCTGCTACGGGCCTGATGACATAGATTTCCTTGCTGAGTGATAGTGCATTGTACGTAAGTACCACAATTTCTTTATCCATTTTTCACTTTCTGCGATATTGAACTTGTACCGTAAACCAGGTTCTTGTAAACAGAGCCGTCCCAACATTTGGGGTGGCTATGTCTTTTGATTTTAATTTCCCTAAGCTATAGGACCATAAGTGGAAGTGCCCTAGGCTCTGTTGCTTTGTTTTTTAGATGTTTCAGGAAACACCATACAGTTCTCCCGAGTGGCTGTTGGCAATTGACATCCCGCCCATCAGCATAACAAGGCTCCCAGTTCTCCATGGCCTGTCCTGCCTTTCTGGATTTTACACTTTTTTCAGATGGCCCTTTTGACCGGGGGGAAGTGAGACTTCATTGTAGTGCAGATTTCCTTTGCAAGCTTGCTTGGTTGGCCAAAAAGGGCGTATGCGTTTTTTCCTGAATATATTCAGGAAAAAACGCATACGCCCTTTTTGGCCAAGTGCATCATTGTGGACGTTCTGCCTCTTTTCCTATGCTTTAAATGCAATTCCAGTCTACCTCCTGAAATCGGTTTCCTGCAATTCTGCCCCGCTTTCAAGTCCTCTTGGCAGCCTTACTTCAGTATATTTTTGGACGATAGCTGTCATTTATAACTCTGCAGGTTTGTGAATTACAGTGCCCCTGAGCTCCTTTCTTCAACTCGCTTTCTCGTGAGCTGGCGGCAACACTGCAGGATGGCTTCAGGCCCTAATCTGGTTCCGGCACGGCACGCTGAGCCTTTGGTTAATTCCTCTTCCTGGTGGGAAATGAGAGTTAAATTTGCCCGTCCAGACACCTCCAGCTAGTCTGTCATTGGTTCTCCCTATTCCTGTTCATCTTCCGCAGAAATTGCAAACTGGGCCAAACAGGAGGTTAAAGGCACTGACTCTCCAAGTCGGGAGAGTGTTAGTAAAGCGTCTGGAATGTTGCACCCGAGTACCAGGGGACGAAAACTGACACATATTGGAACACGTCTCCCGATCACACGGTTGATCATACTCTGGGTTCCACATGCATGTTTTAGCTGAAGGAAGAATACCTTAAACCTGGAGAGTTGAGACCCGTGGAATGGGTACCATGCAATATGACTTCAAAGGGTCTTCATTTGCTCACCGAACCTCTCCAATCCTATCACTGCTGCGTTTATGCCCCTGTACACACACTTGATTCTCTTTCAGAGACATAGCAATCCATAGGTTTTAAGATACTTCCTAGTCAGGTACACTCTTAGGCATTTAACATGGGGTGTTGAGTCCATTTCGTTGAGCAAGGAGTAGCTCTTGTCTATTCCATATTTGGCTTAAGGAACTTTATCTGTGCTCATTTCAATCTCTGGTTTTATGCAGCACCCCAACTCACCTTTCCCCTTAAGCAAGCATAAGTTGGGTTTCTAAATTTGAGACCCTGTTCTGTTTTGTAATTCAGTTCCTGTGTAGCCAAGGTTACATTCCGTGTATTATTGATATCTTATGATGTTTCTTTTTCTGTGTGACTTATTTCAGTTAGAATCATCATACCTGAATCCACTCATTATGCTGCTACGGGCCTGATGACATAGATTTCATTGCTGAGTGATATTGCATTGTACGTAAGTACCACAACTTCTTTATCCATTGTTCACTTTCTGCGATATTGAACTTGTACCGTAAACCAGGTTCTTGTAAACAGAGCCGTCCCAACCTTTGGGGTGGCTGTGTCTTTTGATTTTAATTTCCCTAAGCTATAGGACCATAAGTGGAAGTGCCCTAGGCTCTGTTGCTTTGTTTTTTAGATGTTTCAGGAAACACCATACACTTCTCCCGAGTGGCTGTTGGCAATTGACATCCCGCCCATCAGCATAACAAGGCTCCCAGTTCTCCATGGCCTGTCCTGCCTTTCTGGATTTTACACTTTTTTCAGATGGCCCTTTTGACCGGGGGGAAGTGAGACTTCATTGTAGTGCAGATTTCCTTTGCAAGCTTGCTTGGTTGGCCAAAAAGGGCGTATGCGTTTTTTCCTGAATATATTCAGGAAAAAACGCATACGCCCTTTTTGGCCAAGTGCATCATTGTGGACGTTCTGCCTCTTTTCCTATGCTTTAAATGCAATTCCAGTCTACCTCCTGAAATCGGTTTCCTGCAATTCTGCCCCGCTTTCAAGTCCTCTTGGCAGCCTTACTTCAGTATATTTTTGGACGATAGCTGTCATTTATAACTCTGCAGGTTTGTGAATTACAGTGCCCCTGAGCTCCTTTCTTCAAGTCGCTTTCTCGTGAGCTGGCCGCAACACCGCAGGATGGCTTCAGGCCCTAATCTGGTTCCGGCACGGCACGCTGAGCCTTTGGTTAATTCCTCTTCCTGGTGGGAAATGAGAGTTAAATTTGCCCGTCCAGACACCTCCAGCTAGTCTGTCATTGGTTCTCCCTATTCCTGTTCATCTTCCGCAGAAATTGCAAACTGGGCCAAACAGGAGGTTAAAGGCACTGACTCTCCAAGTCGGGAGAGTGTTAGTAAAGCGTCTGGAATGTTGCACCCGAGTACCAGGGGACGAAAACTGACACATATTGGAACACGTCTCCCGATCACACGGTTGATCATACTCTGGGTTCCACATGCATGTTTTAGCTGAAGGAAGAATACCTTAAACCTGGAGAGTTGAGACCCGTGGAATGGGTACCATGCAATATGACTTCAAAGGGTCTTCATTTGCTCACCGAACCTCTCCAATCCTATCACTGCTGTGTTTATGCCCCTGTACACACACTTGATTCTCTTTCAGAGACATAGCAATCCATAGGTTTTAAGATACTTCCTAGTCAGGTACACTCTTAGGCATTTAATATGGGGTGTTGAGTCCATTTCGTTGAGCAAGGAGTAGCTCTTGTCTATTCCATATTTGGCTTAAGGAACTTTATCTGTGCTCATTTCAATCTCTGGTTTTATGCAGCACCCCAACTCACCTTTCCCCTTAAGCAAGCATAAGTTGGGTTTCTAAATTTGAGACCCTGTTCTGTTTTGTAATTCAGTTCCTGTGT
Source organism: Lagenorhynchus albirostris (assembly GCF_949774975.1). Classification (NCBI taxonomy): domain Eukaryota; kingdom Metazoa; phylum Chordata; class Mammalia; order Artiodactyla; family Delphinidae; genus Lagenorhynchus; species Lagenorhynchus albirostris. Next base: position 199,110 of record NW_026783368.1, read on the forward strand.
AGCCAAGGTTACATTCCGTGTATTAGTGATATCTTATGATGTTTCTTTTCCTGTGTGACTTATTTCAGTTAGAATCATCGTACCTGAATCCACTCATTATGCTGCTACGGGCCTGATGACATAGATTTCATTGCTGAGTGATACTGCATTGTACGTAAGTACCACAACTTCTTTATCCATTTTTCACTTTCTGCGATATTGAACTTGTACCGTAAACCAGGTTCTTGTAAACAGAGCCGTCCCAACCTTTGGGGTGGCTGTGTCTTTTTGATTTTAATTTCCCTAAGCTATAGGACCATAAGTGGACGTGCCCTAGGCTCTGTTGTTTTGTTTTTTAGATGTTTCAGGAAACACCATACACTTCTCCCGAGTGGCTGTTGGCAATTTACATCCCGCCCATCAGCATAACAAGGCTCCCAGTTCTCCATGGCCTGTCCTGCCTTTCTGGATTTTACACTTTTTTCAGATGGCCCTTTTGACCGGGGGGAAGTGAGACTTCATTGTAGTGCAGATTTCCTTTGCAAGCTTGCTTGGTTGGCCAAATAGGGCGTATGCGTTTTTTCCTGAATATATTCCGGAAAAAACGCATACGCCCTTTTTGGCCAAGTGCATCATTGTGGACGTTCTGCCTCTTTTCCTATGCTTTAAATGCAATTCCAGTCTACCTCCTGAAATCGGTTTCCTGCAATTCTGCCCCGCTTTCAAGTCCTCTTGGCAGCCTTACTTCAGTATATTTTTGGACGATAGCTGTCATTTATAACTCTGCAGGTTTGTGAATTACAGTGCCCCTGAGCTCCTTTCTTCAAGTCGCTTTCTCGTGAGCTGGCCGCAACACCGCAGGATGGCTTCAGGCCCTAATCTGGTTCCGGCACGGCACGCTGAGCCTTTGGTTAATTCCTCTTCCTGGTGGGAAATGAGAGTTAAATTTGCCCGTCCAGACACCTCCATCTAGTCTGTCATTGGTTCTCCCTATTCCTGTTCATCTTCCACAGAAATTGCAAACTGGGCCAAACAGGAGGTTAAAGGCACTGACTCTCCAAGTCGGGAGAGTGTTAGTAAAGCGTCTGGAATGTTGCACCCGAGTACCAGGGGACGAAAACTGACACATATTGGAACACGTCTCCCGATCACACGGTTGATCATACTCTGGGTTCCACATGCATGTTTTAGCTGAAGGAAGAATACCTTAAACCTGGAGAGTTGAGACCCGTGGAATGGGTACCATGCAATATGACTTCAAAGGGTCTTCATTTGCTCACCGAACCTCTCCAATCCTATCACTGCTGCGTTTATGCCCCTGTACACACACTTGATTCTCTTTCAGAGACATAGCAATCCATAGGTTTTAAGATACTTCCTAGTCAGGTACACTCTTAGGCATTTAACATGGGGTGTTGAGTCCATTTCGTTGAGCAAGGAGTAGCTCTTGTCTATTCCATATTTGGCTTAAGGAACTTTATCTGTGCTCATTTCAATCTCTGGTTTTATGCAGCACCCCAACTCACCTTTCCCCTTAAGCAAGCATAAGTTGGGTTTCTAAATTTGAGACCCTGTTCTGTTTTGTAATTCAGTTCCTGTGTAGCCAAGGTTACATTCCGTGTATTATTGATATCTTATGATGTTTCTTTTTCTGTGTGACTTATTTCAGTTAGAATCATCATACCTGAATCCACTCATTATGCTGCTACGGGCCTGATGACATAGATTTCATTGCTGAGTGATATTGCATTGTACGTAAGTACCACAACTTCTTTATCCATTGTTCACTTTCTGCGATATTGAACTTGTACCGTAAACCAGGTTCTTGTAAACAGAGCCGTCCCAACCTTTGGGGTGGCTGTGTCTTTTGATTTTAATTTCCCTAAGCTATAGGACCATAAGTGGAAGTGCCCTAGGCTCTGTTGCTTTGTTTTTTAGATGTTTCAGGAAACACCATACACTTCTCCCGAGTGGCTGTTGGCAATTGACATCCCGCCCATCAGCATAACAAGGCTCCCAGTTCTCCATGGCCTGTCCTGCCTTTCTGGATTTTACACTTTTTTCAGATGGCCCTTTTGACCGGGGGGAAGTGAGACTTCATTGTAGTGCAGATTTCCTTTGCAAGCTTGCTTGGTTGGCCAAAAAGGGCGTATGCGTTTTTTCCTGAATATATTCAGGAAAAAACGCATACGCCCTTTTTGGCCAAGTGCATCATTGTGGACGTTCTGCCTCTTTTCCTATGCTTTGAATGCAATTCCAGTCTACCTCCTGAAATCGGTTTCCTGCAATTCTGCCCCGCTTTCAAGTCCTCTTGGCAGCCTTACTTCAGTATATTTTTGGACGATAGCTGTCATTTATAACTCTGCAGGTTTGTGAATTACAGTGCCCCTGAGCTCCTTTCTTCAACTCGCTTTCTCGTGAGCTGGCCGCAACACCGCAGGATGGCTTCAGGCCCTAATCTGGTTGCGGCACGGCACGCTGAGCCTTTGGTTAATTCCTCTTCCTGGTGGGAAATGAGAGTTAAATTTGCCCGTCCAGACACCTCCAGCTAGTCTGTCATTGGTTCTCCCTATTCCTGTTCATCTTCCGCAGAAATTGCAAACTGGGCCAAACAGGAGGTTAAAGGCACTGACTCTCCAAGTCGGGAGAGTGTTAGTAAAGCGTCTGGCATGTTGCACCCGAGTACCAGGGGACGAAAACTGAGACATATTGGAACACGTCTCCCGATCACACGGTTGATCATACTCTGGGTTCCACATGCATGTTTTAGCTGAAGGAAGAATACCTTAAACCTGGAGAGTTGAGACCCGTGGAATGGGTACCATGCAATATGACTTCAAAGGGTCTTCATTTGCTCACCGAACCTCTCCAATCCTATCACTGCTGTGTTTATGCCCCTGTACACACACTTGATTCTCTTTCAGAGACATAGCAATCCATAGGTTTTAAGATACTTCCTAGTCAGGTACACTCTTAGGCATTTAATATGGGGTGTTGAGTCCATTTCGTTGAGCAAGGAGTAGCTCTTGTCTATTCCATATTTGGCTTAAGGAACTTTATCTGTGCTCATTTCAATCTCTGGTTTTATGCAGCACCCCAACTCACCTTTCCCCTTAAGCAAGCATAAGTTGGGTTTCTAAATTTGAGACCCTGTTCTGTTTTGTAATTCAGTTCCTGTGTAGCCAAGGTTACATTCCGTGTATTAGTGATATCTTATGATGTTTCTTTTCCTGTGTGACTTATTTCAGTTAGAATCATCGTACCTGAATCCACTCATTATGCTGCTACGGGCCTGATGACATAGATTTCATTGCTGAGTGATACTGCATTGTACGTAAGTACCACAACTTCTTTATCCATTTTTCACTTTCTGCGATATTGAACTTGTACCGTAAACCAGGTTCTTGTAAACAGAGCCGTCCCAACCTTTGGGGTGGCTGTGTCTTTTTGATTTTAATTTCCCTAAGCTATAGGACCATAAGTGGACGTGCCCTAGGCTCTGTTGCTTTGTTTTTTAGATGTTTCAGGAAACACCATACACTTCTCCCGAGTGGCTGTTGGCAATTTACATCCCGCCCATCAGCATAACAAGGCTCCCAGTTCTCCATGGCCTGTCCTGCCTTTCTGGATTTTACACTTTTTTCAGATGGCCCTTTTGACCGGGGGGAAGTGAGACTTCATTGTAGTGCAGATTTCCTTTGCAAGCTTGCTTGGTTGGCCAAATAGGGCGTATGCGTTTTTTCCTGAATATATTCCGGAAAAAACGCATACGCCCTTTTTGGCCAAGTGCATCATTGTGGACGTTCTGCCTCTTTTCCTATGCTTTAAATGCAATTCCAGTCTACCTCCTGAAATCGGTTTCCTGCAATTCTGCCCCGCTTTCAAGTCCTCTTGGCAGCCTTACTTCAGTATATTTTTGGACGATAGCTGTCATTTATAACTCTGCAGGTTTGTGAATTACAGTGCCCCTGAGCTCCTTTCTTCAACTCGCTTTCTCGTGAGCTGGCCGCAACACCGCAGGATGGCTTCAGGCCCTAATCTGGTTCCGGCACGGCACGCTGAGCCTTTGGTTAATTCCTCTTCCTGGTGGGAAATGAGAGTTAAATTTGCCCGTCCAGACACCTCCATCTAGTCTGTCATTGGTTCTCCCTATTCCTGTTCATCTTCCACAGAAATTGCAAACTGGGCCAAACAGGAGGTTAAAGGCACTGACTCTCCAAGTCGGGAGAGTGTTAGTAAAGCGTCTGGAATGTTGCACCCGAGTACCAGGGGACGAAAACTGACACATATTGGAACACGTCTCCCGATCACACGGTTGATCATACTCTGGGTTCCACATGCATGTTTTAGCTGAAGGAAGAATACCTTAAACCTGGAGAGTTGAGACCCGTGGAATGGGTACCATGCAATATGACTTCAAAGGGTCTTCATTTGCTCACCGAACCTCTCCAATCCTATCACTGCTGCGTTTATGCCCCTGTACACACACTTGATTCTCTTTCAGAGACATAGCAATCCATAGGTTTTAAGATACTTCCTAGTCAGGTACACTCTTAGGCATTTAATATGGGGTGTTGAGTCCATTTCGTTGAGCAAGGAGTAGCTCTTGTCTATTCCATATTTGGCTTAAGGAACTTTATCTGTGCTCATTTCAATCTCTGGTTTTATGCAGCACCCCAACTCACCTTTCCCCTTAAGCAAGCATAAGTTGGGTTTCTAAATTTGAGACCCTGTTCTGTTTTGTAATTCAGTTCCTGTGTAGCCAAGGTTACATTCCGTGTATTAGTGATATCTTATGATGTTTCTTTTCCTGTGTGACTTATTTCAGTTAGAATCATCGTACCTGAATCCACTCATTATGCTGCTACGGGCCTGATGACATAGATTTCATTGCTGAGTGATACTGCATTGTACGTAAGTACCACAACTTCTTTATCCATTTTTCACTTTCTGCGATATTGAACTTGTACCGTAAACCAGGTTCTTGTAAACAGAGCCGTCCCAACATTTGGGGTGGCTGTGTCTTTTGATTTTAATTTCCCTAAGCTATAGGACCATAAGTGGAAGTGCCCTAGGCTCTGTTGCTTTGTTTTTTAGATGTTTCAGGAAACACCATACACTTCTCCCGAGTGGCTGTTGGCAATTTACATCCCGCCCATCAGCATAACAAGGCTCCCAGTTCTCCATGGCCTGTCCTGCCTTTCTGGATTTTACACTTTTTTCAGATGGCCCTTTTGACCGGGGGGAAGTGAGACTTCATTGTAGTTCAGATTTCCTTTGCAAGCTTGCTTGCTTGGCCAAAAAGGGCGTATGCGTTTTTTCCTGAATATATTCAGGAAAAAACGCATACGCCCTTTTTGGCCAAGTGCATCATTGTGGACGTTCTGCCTCTTTTCCTATGCTTTAAATGCAATTCCAGTCTACCTCCTGAAATCGGTTTCCTGCAATTCTGCCCCGCTTTCAAGTCCTCTTGGCAGCCTTACTTCAGTGTATATTTGGACGATAGCTGTCATTTATAACTCTGCAGGTTTGTGAATTACAGTGCCCCTGAGCTCCTTTCTTCAAGTCGCTTTCTCGTGAGCTGGCCGCAACACCGCAGGATGGCTTCAGGCCCTAATCTGGTTCCGGCACGGCACGCTGAGCCTTTGGTTAATTCCTCTTCCTGGTGGGAAATGAGAGTTAAATTTGCCCGTCCAGACACCTCCAGCTAGTCTGTCATTGGTTCTCCCTATTCCTGTTCATCTTCCGCAGAAATTGCAAACTGGGCCAAACAGGAGGTTAAAGGCACTGACTCTCCAAGTCGGGAGAGTGTTAGTAAAGCGTCTGGAATGTTGCACCCGAGTACCAGGGGACGAAAACTGAGACATATTGGAACACGTCTCCCGATCACACGGTTGATCATACTCTGGGTTCCACATGCATGTTTTAGCTGAAGGAAGAATACCTTAAACCTGGAGAGTTGAGACCCGTGGAATGGGTACCATGCAATATGACTTCAAAGGGTCTTCATTTGCTCACCGAACCTCTCCAATCCTATCACTGCTGCATTTATGCCCCTGTACACACACTTGATTCTCTTTCAGAGACATAGCAATCCATAGGTTTTAAGATACTTCCTAGTCAGGTACACTCTTAGGCATTTAATATGGGGTGTTGAGTCCATTTCTTTGAGCAAGGAGTAGCTCTTGTCTATTCCATATTTGGCTTAAGGAACTTTATCTGTGCTCATTTCAATCTCTGGTTTTATGCAGCACCCCAACTCACCTTTCCCCTTAAGCAAGCGTAAGTTGGGTTTCTAAATTTGAGACCCTGTTCTGTTTTGTAATTCAGTTCCTGTGTAGCCAAGGTTACATTCCGTGTATTAGTGATATCTTATGATGTTTCTTTTCCTGTGTGACTTATTTCAGTTAGAATCATCGTACCTGAATCCACTCATTATGCTGCTACGGGCCTGATGACATAGATTTCATTGCTGAGTGATACTGCATTGTACGTAAGTACCACAACTTCTTTATCCATTTTTCACTTTCTGCGATATTGAACTTGTACCGTAAACCAGGTTCTTGTAAACAGAGCCGTCCCAACCTTTGGGGTGGCTGTGTCTTTTTGATTTTAATTTCCCTAAGCTATAGGACCATAAGTGGAAGTGCCCTAGGCTCTGTTGCTTTGTTTTTTAGATGTTTCAGGAAACACCATACACTTCTCCCGAGTGGCTGTTGGCAATTTACATCCCGCCCATCAGCATAACAAGGCTCCCAGTTCTCCATGGCCTGTCCTGCCTTTCTGGATTTTACACTTTTTTCAGATGGCCCTTTTGACCGGGGGGAAGTGAGACTTCATTGTAGTGCAGATTTCCTTTGCAAGCTTGCTTGGTTGGCCAAAAAGGGCGTATGCGTTTTTTCCTGAATATATTCCGGAAAAAACGCATACGCCCTTTTTGGCCAAGTGCATCATTGTGGACGTTCTGCCTCTTTTCCTATGCTTTAAATGCAATTCCAGTCTACCTCCTGAAATCGGTTTCCTGCAATTCTGCCCCGCTTTCAAGTCCTCTTGGCAGCCTTACTTCAGTATATTTTTGGACGATAGCTGTCATTTATAACTCTGCAGGTTTGTGAATTACAGTGCCCCTGAGCTCCTTTCTTCAACTCGCTTTCTCGTGAGCTGGCCGCAACACCGCAGGATGGCTTCAGGCCCTAATCTGGTTCCGGCACGGCACGCTGAGCCTTTGGTTAATTCCTCTTCCTGGTGGGAAATGAGAGTTAAATTTGCCCGTCCAGACACCTCCATCTAGTCTGTCATTGGTTCTCCCTATTCCTGTTCATCTTCCACAGAAATTGCAAACTGGGCCAAACAGGAGGTTAAAGGCACTGACTCTCCAAGTCGGGAGAGTGTTAGTAAAGCGTCTGGAATGTTGCACCCGAGTACCAGGGGACGAAAACTGACACATATTGGAACACGTCTCCCGATCACACGGTTGATCATACTCTGGGTTCCACATGCATGTTTTAGCTGAAGGAAGAATACCTTAAACCTGGAGAGTTGAGACCCGTGGAATGGGTACCATGCAATATGACTTCAAAGGGTCTTCATTTGCTCACCGAACCTCTCCAATCCTATCACTGCTGCGTTTATGCCCCTGTACACACACTTGATTCTCTTTCAGAGACATAGCAATCCATAGGTTTTAAGATACTTCCTAGTCAGGTACACTCTTAGGCATTTAATATGGGGTGTTGAGTCCATTTCGTTGAGCAAGGAGTAGCTCTTGTCTATTCCATATTTGGCTTAAGGAACTTTATCTGTGCTCATTTCAATCTCTGGTTTTATGCAGCACCCCAACTCACCTTTCCCCTTAAGCAAGCATAAGTTGGGTTTCTAAATTTGAGACCCTGTTCTGTTTTGTAATTCAGTTCCTGTGTAGCCAAGGTTACATTCCGTGTATTAGTGATATCTTATGATGTTTCTTTTCCTGTGTGACTTATTTCAGTTAGAATCATCGTACCTGAATCCACTCATTATGCTGCTACGGGCCTGATGACATAGATTTCATTGCTGAGTGATACTGCATTGTACGTAAGTACCACAACTTCTTTATCCATTTTTCACTTTCTGCGATATTGAACTTGTACCGTAAACCAGGTTCTTGTAAACAGAGCCGTCCCAACATTTGGGGTGGCTGTGTCTTTTGATTTTAATTTCCCTAAGCTATAGGACCATAAGTGGAAGTGCCCTAGGCTCTGTTGCTTTGTTTTTTAGATGTTTCAGGAAACACCATACACTTCTCCCGAGTGGCTGTTGGCAATTTACATCCCGCCCATCAGCATAACAAGGCTCCCAGTTCTCCATGGCCTGTCCTGCCTTTCTGGATTTTACACTTTTTTCAGATGGCCCTTTTGACCGGGGGGAAGTGAGACTTCATTGTAGTTCAGATTTCCTTTGCAAGCTTGCTTGCTTGGCCAAAAAGGGCGTATGCGTTTTTTCCTGAATATATTCAGGAAAAAACGCATACGCCCTTTTTGGCCAAGTGCATCATTGTGGACGTTCTGCCTCTTTTCCTATGCTTTAAATGCAATTCCAGTCTACCTCCTGAAATCGGTTTCCTGCAATTCTGCCCCGCTTTCAAGTCCTCTTGGCAGCCTTACTTCAGTGTATATTTGGACGATAGCTGTCATTTATAACTCTGCAGGTTTGTGAATTACAGTGCCCCTGAGCTCCTTTCTTCAAGTCGCTTTCTCGTGAGCTGGCCGCAACACCGCAGGATGGCTTCAGGCCCTAATCTGGTTCCGGCACGGCACGCTGAGCCTTTGGTTAATTCCTCTTCCTGGTGGGAAATGAGAGTTAAATTTGCCCGTCCAGACACCTCCAGCTAGTCTGTCATTGGTTCTCCCTATTCCTGTTCATCTTCCGCAGAAATTGCAAACTGGGCCAAACAGGAGGTTAAAGGCACTGACTCTCCAAGTCGGGAGAGTGTTAGTAAAGCGTCTGGAATGTTGCACCCGAGTACCAGGGGACGAAAACTGAGACATATTGGAACACGTCTCCCGATCACACGGTTGATCATACTCTGGGTTCCACATGCATGTTTTAGCTGAAGGAAGAATACCTTAAACCTGGAGAGTTGAGACCCGTGGAATGGGTACCATGCAATATGACTTCAAAGGGTCTTCATTTGCTCACCGAACCTCTCCAATCCTATCACTGCTGCATTTATGCCCCTGTACACACACTTGATTCTCTTTCAGAGACATAGCAATCCATAGGTTTTAAGATACTTCCTAGTCAGGTACACTCTTAGGCATTTAATATGGGGTGTTGAGTCCATTTCTTTGAGCAAGGAGTAGCTCTTGTCTATTCCATATTTGGCTTAAGGAACTTTATCTGTGCTCATTTCAATCTCTGGTTTTATGCAGCACCCCAACTCACCTTTCCCCTTAAGCAAGCGTAAGTTGGGTTTCTAAATTTGAGACCCTGTTCTGTTTTGTAATTCAGTTCCTGTGTAGCCAAGGTTACATTCCGTGTATTAGTGATATCTTATGATGTTTCTTTTCCTGTGTGACTTATTTCAGTTAGAATCATCGTACCTGAATCCACTCATTATGCTGCTACGGGCCTGATGACATAGATTTCATTGCTGAGTGATACTGCATTGTACGTAAGTACCACAACTTCTTTATCCATTTTTCACTTTCTGCGATATTGAACTTGTACCGTAAACCAGGTTCTTGTAAACAGAGCCGTCCCAACCTTTGGGGTGGCTGTGTCTTTTTGATTTTAATTTCCCTAAGCTATAGGACCATAAGTGGAAGTGCCCTAGGCTCTGTTGCTTTGTTTTTTAGATGTTTCAGGAAACACCATACACTTCTCCCGAGTGGCTGTTGGCAATTTACATCCCGCCCATCAGCATAACAAGGCTCCCAGTTCTCCATGGCCTGTCCTGCCTTTCTGGATTTTACACTTTTTTCAGATGGCCCTTTTGACCGGGGGGAAGTGAGACTTCATTGTAGTGCAGATTTCCTTTGCAAGCTTGCTTGGTTGGCCAAAAAGGGCGTATGCGTTTTTTCCTGAATATATTCCGGAAAAAACGCATACGCCCTTTTTGGCCAAGTGCATCATTGTGGACGTTCTGCCTCTTTTCCTATGCTTTAAATGCAATTCCAGTCTACCTCCTGAAATCGGTTTCCTGCAATTCTGCCCCGCTTTCAAGTCCTCTTGGCAGCCTTACTTCAGTATATTTTTGGACGATAGCTGTCATTTATAACTCTGCAGGTTTGTGAATTACAGTGCCCCTGAGCTCCTTTCTTCAAGTCGCTTTCTCGTGAGCTGGCCGCAACACCGCAGGATGGCTTCAGGCCCTAATCTGGTTCCGGCACGGCACGCTGAGCCTTTGGTTAATTCCTCTTCCTGGTGGGAAATGAGAGTTAAATTTGCCCGTCCAGACACCTCCAGCTAGTCTGTCATTGGTTCTCCCTATTCCTGTTCATCTTCCGCAGAAATTGCAAACTGGGCCAAACAGGAGGTTAAAGGCACTGACTCTCCAAGTCGGGAGAGTGTTAGTAAAGCGTCTGGAATGTTGCACCCGAGTACCAGGGGACGAAAACTGAGACATATTGGAACACGTCTCCCGATCACACGGTTGATCATACTCTGGGTTCCACATGCATGTTTTAGCTGAAGGAAGAATACCTTAAACCTGGAGAGTTGAGACCCATGGAATGGGTACCATGCAATATGACTTCAAAGGGTCTTCATTTGCTCACCGAACCTCTCCAATCCTATCACTGCTGCGTTTATGCCCCTGTACACACACTTGATTTTCTTTCAGAGACATAGCAATCCATAGATTTTAAGATACTTCCTAGTCAGGTACACTCTTAGGCATTTAATATGGGGTGTTGAGTCCATTTCGTTGAGCAAGGAGTAGCTCTTGTCTATTCCATATTTGGCTTAAGGAACTTTATCTGTGCTCATTTCAATCTCTGGTTTTATGCAGCACCCCAACTCACCTTTCCCCTTAAGCAAGCATAAGTTGGTTTTCTAAATTTGAGACCCTGTTCTGTTTTGTAATTCAGTTCCTGTGTAGCCAAGGTTACGTTCCGTGTATTAGTGATATCTTATGATGTTTCTTTTCCTGTGTGACTTATTTCAGTTAGAATCATCGTACCTGAATCCACTCATTATGCTGCTACGGGCCTGATGACATAGATTTCATTGCTGAGTGATACTGCATTGTACGTAAGTACCACAACTTCTTTATCCATTTTTCACTTTCTGCGATATTGAACTTGTACCGTAAACCAGGTTCTTGTAAACAGAGCCGTCCCAACCTTTGGGGTGGCTGTGTCTTTTTGATTTTAATTTCCCTAAGCTATAGGACCATAAGTGGAAGTGCCCTAGGCTCTGTTGCTTTGTTTTTTAGATGTTTCAGGAAACACCATACACTTGTCCCGAGTGGCTGTTGGCAATTTACATCCCGCCCATCAGCATAACAAGGCTCCCAGTTCTCCATGGCCTGTCCTGCCTTTCTGGATTTTACACTTTTTTCAGATGGCCCTTTTGACCGGGGGGAAGTGAGACTTCATTGTAGTGCAGATTTCCTTTGCAAGCTTGCTTGGTTGGCCAAAAAGGGCGTATGCGTTTTTTCCTGAATATATTCCGGAAAAAACGCATACGCCCTTTTTGGCCAAGTGCATCATTGTGGACGTTCTGCCTCTTTTCCTATGCTTTAAATGCAATTCCAGTCTACCTCCTGAAATCGGTTTCCTGCAATTCTGCCCCGCTTTCAAGTCCTCTTGGCAGCCTTACTTCAGTATATTTTTGGACGATAGCTGTCATTTATAACTCTGCAGGTTTGTGAATTACAGTGCCCCTGAGCTCCTTTCTTCAAGTCGCTTTCTCGTGAGCTGGCCGCAACACCGCAGGATGGCTTCAGGCCCTAATCTGGTTCCGGCACGGCACGCTGAGCCTTTGGTTAATTCCTCTTCCTGGTGGGAAATGAGAGTTAAATTTGCCCGTCCAGACACCTCCAGCTAGTCTGTCATTGGTTCTCCCTATTCCTGTTCATCTTCCGCAGAAATTGCAAACTGGGCCAAACAGGAGGTTAAAGGCACTGACTCTCCAAGTCGGGAGAGTGTTAGTAAAGCGTCTGGAATGTTGCACCCGAGTACCAGGGGACGAAAACTGAGACATATTGGAACACGTCTCCCGATCACACGGTTGATCATACTCTGGGTTCCACATGCATGTTTTAGCTGAAGGAAGAATACCTTAAACCTGGAGAGTTGAGACCCATGGAATGGGTACCATGCAATATGACTTCAAAGGGTCTTCATTTGCTCACCGAACCTCTCCAATCCTATCACTGCTGCGTTTATGCCCCTGTACACACACTTGATTTTCTTTCAGAGACATAGCAATCCATAGATTTTAAGATACTTCCTAGTCAGGTACACTCTTAGGCATTTAATATGGGGTGTTGAGTCCATTTCGTTGAGCAAGGAGTAGCTCTTGTCTATTCCATATTTGGCTTAAGGAACTTTATCTGTGCTCATTTCAATCTCTGGTTTTATGCAGCACCCCAACTCACCTTTCCCCTTAAGCAAGCATAAGTTGGTTTTCTAAATTTGAGACCCTGTTCTGTTTTGTAATTCAGTTCCTGTGTAGCCAAGGTTACGTTCCGTGTATTAGTGATATCTTATGATGTTTCTTTTCCTGTGTGACTTATTTCAGTTAGAATCATCGTACCTGAATCCACTCATTATGCTGCTACGGGCCTGATGACATAGATTTCATTGCTGAGTGATACTGCATTGTACGTAAGTACCACAACTTCTTTATCCATTTTTCACTTTCTGCGATATTGAACTTGTACCGTAAACCAGGTTCTTGTAAACAGAGCCGTCCCAACCTTTGGGGTGGCTGTGTCTTTTTGATTTTAATTTCCCTAAGCTATAGGACCATAAGTGGAAGTGCCCTAGGCTCTGTTGCTTTGTTTTTTAGATGTTTCAGGAAACACCATACACTTGTCCCGAGTGGCTGTTGGCAATTTACATCCCGCCCATCAGCATAACAAGGCTCCCAGTTCTCCATGGCCTGTCCTGCCTTTCTGGATTTTACACTTTTTTCAGATGGCCCTTTTGACCGGGGGGAAGTGAGACTTCATTGTAGTGCAGATTTCCTTTGCAAGCTTGCTTGGTTGGCCAAAAAGGGCGTATGCGTTTTTTCCTGAATATATTCCGGAAAAAACGCATACGCCCTTTTTGGCCAAGTGCATCATTGTGGACGTTCTGCCTCTTTTCCTATGCTTTAAATGCAATTCCAGTCTACCTCCTGAAATCGGTTTCCTGCAATTCTGCCCCGCTTTCAAGTCCTCTTGGCAGCCTTACTTCAGTATATTTTTGGACGATAGCTGTCATTTATAACTCTGCAGGTTTGTGAATTACAGTGCCCCTGAGCTCCTTTCTTCAACTCGCTTTCTCGTGAGCTGGCCGCAACACCGCAGGATGGCTTCAGGCCCTAATCTGGTTCTGGCACGGCACGCTGAGCCTTTGGTTAATTCCTCTTCCTGGTGGGAAATGAGAGTTAAATTTGCCCGTCCAGACACCTCCAGCTAGTCTGTCATTGGTTCTCCCTATTCCTGTTCATCTTCCGCAGAAATTGCAAACTGGGCCAAACAGGAGGTTAAAGGCACTGACTCTCCAAGTCGGGAGAGTGTTAGTAAAGCGTCTGGAATGTTGCACCCGAGTACCAGGGGACGAAAACTGACACATATTGGAACACGTCTCCCGATCACACGGTTGATCATACTCTGGGTTCCACATGCATGTTTTAGCTGAAGGAGGAATACGTTAAAACTGGAGAGTTGAGACCCGTGGAATGGGTACCATGCAATATGACTTCAAAGGGTCTTCATTTGCTCACCGAACCTCTCCAATCCTATCACTGCTGCGTTTATGCCCCTGTACACACACTTGATTCTCTTTCAGAGACATAGCAATCCATAGGTTTTAAGATACTTCCTAGTCAGGTACACTCTTAGGCATTTAATATGGGGTGTTGAGTCCATTTCGTTGAGCAAGGAGTAGCTCTTGTCTATTCCATATTTGGCTTAAGGAACTTTATCTGTGCTCATTTCAATCTCTGGTTTTATGCAGCACCCCAACTCACCTTTCCCCTTAAGCAAGCATAAGTTGGGTTTCTAAATTTGAGACCCTGTTCTGTTTTGTAATTCAGTTCCTGTGTAGCCAACGTTACATTCCGTGTATTAGTGATATCTTATGATGTTTCTTTTCCTGTGTGACTTATTTCAGTTAGAATCATCGTACCTGAATCCACTCATTATGCTGCTACGGGCCTGATGACATAGATTTCATTGCTGAGTGATACTGCATTGTACGTAAGTACCACAACTTCTTTATCCATTTTTCACTTTCTGTGATATTGAACTTGTACCGTAAACCAGGTTCTTGTAAACAGAGCCGTCCCAACCTTTGGGGTGGCTGTGTCTTTTGATTTTAATTTCCCTAAGCTATAGGACCATAAGTGGAAGTGCCCTAGGCTCTGTTGCTTTGTTTTTAGATGTTTCAGGAAACACCATACACTTCTCCGGAGTGGCTGTTGGCAATTTACATCCCGCCCATCAGCATAACAAGGCTCCCAGTTCTCCATGGCCTGTCCTGCCTTTCTGGATTTTACACTTTTTTCAGATGGCCCTTTTGACCGGGGGGAAGTGAGACTTCATTGTAGTGCAGATTTCCTTTGCAACCTTGCTTGGTTGGCCAAAAAGGGCGTATGCGTTTTTTCCTGAATATATTCAGGAAAAAAGGCATACGCCCTTTTTGGCCAAGTGCATCATTGTGGACGTTCTGCCTCTTTTCCTATGCTTTAAATGCAATTCCAGTCTACCTCCTGAAATCGGTTTCCTGCAAGTCTGCCCCGCTTTCAAGTCCTCTTGGCAGCCTTACTTCAGTATATTTTTGGACGATAGCTGTCATTTATAACTCTGCAGGGTTGTGAATTACAGTGCCCCTGAGCTCCTTTCTTCAACTCGCTTTCTCGTGAGCTGGCCGCAACACCGCAGGATGGCTTCAGGCCCTAATCTGGTTCCGGCACGGCACGCTGAGCCTTTGGTTAATTCCTCTTCCTGGTGGGAAATGAGAGTTAAATTTGCCCGTCCAGACACCTCCAGCTAGTCTGTCATTGGTTCTCCCTATTCCTGTTCATCTTCCGCAGAAATTGCAAACTGGGCCAAACAGGAGGTTAAAGGCACTGACTCTCCAAGTCGGGAGAGTGTTAGTAAAGCGTCTGGAATGTTGCACCCGAGTACCAGGGGACGAAAACTGAGACATATTGGAACACGTCTCCCGATCACACGGTTGATCATACTCTGGGTTCCACATGCATGTTTTAGCTGAAGGAAGAATACCTTAAACCTGGAGAGTTGAGACCCATGGAATGGGTACCATGCAATATGACTTCAAAGGGTCTTCATTTGCTCACCGAACCTCTCCAATCCTATCACTGCTGCGTTTATGCCCCTGTACACACACTTGATTTTCTTTCAGAGACATAGCAATCCATAGATTTTAAGATACTTCCTAGTCAGGTACACTCTTAGGCATTTAATATGGGGTGTTGAGTCCATTTCGTTGAGCAAGGAGTAGCTCTTGTCTATTCCATATTTGGCTTAAGGAACTTTATCTGTGCTCATTTCAATCTCTGGTTTTATGCAGCACCCCAACTCACCTTTCCCCTTAAGCAAGCATAAGTTGGTTTTCTAAATTTGAGACCCTGTTCTGTTTTGTAATTCAGTTCCTGTGTAGCCAAGGTTACGTTCCGTGTATTAGTGATATCTTATGATGTTTCTTTTCCTGTGTGACTTATTTCAGTTAGAATCATCGTACCTGAATCCACTCATTATGCTGCTACGGGCCTGATGACATAGATTTCATTGCTGAGTGATACTGCATTGTACGTAAGTACCACAACTTCTTTATCCATTTTTCACTTTCTGCGATATTGAACTTGTACCGTAAACCAGGTTCTTGTAAACAGAGCCGTCCCAACCTTTGGGGTGGCTGTGTCTTTTTGATTTTAATTTCCCTAAGCTATAGGACCATAAGTGGAAGTGCCCTAGGCTCTGTTGCTTTGTTTTTTAGATGTTTCAGGAAACACCATACACTTGTCCCGAGTGGCTGTTGGCAATTTACATCCCGCCCATCAGCATAACAAGGCTCCCAGTTCTCCATGGCCTGTCCTGCCTTTCTGGATTTTACACTTTTTTCAGATGGCCCTTTTGACCGGGGGGAAGTGAGACTTCATTGTAGTGCAGATTTCCTTTGCAAGCTTGCTTGGTTGGCCAAAAAGGGCGTATGCGTTTTTTCCTGAATATATTCCGGAAAAAACGCATACGCCCTTTTTGGCCAAGTGCATCATTGTGGACGTTCTGCCTCTTTTCCTATGCTTTAAATGCAATTCCAGTCTACCTCCTGAAATCGGTTTCCTGCAATTCTGCCCCGCTTTCAAGTCCTCTTGGCAGCCTTACTTCAGTATATTTTTGGACGATAGCTGTCATTTATAACTCTGCAGGTTTGTGAATTACAGTGCCCCTGAGCTCCTTTCTTCAAGTCGCTTTCTCGTGAGCTGGCCGCAACACCGCAGGATGGCTTCAGGCCCTAATCTGGTTCCGGCACGGCACGCTGAGCCTTTGGTTAATTCCTCTTCCTGGTGGGAAATGAGAGTTAAATTTGCCCGTCCAGACACCTCCAGCTAGTCTGTCATTGGTTCTCCCTATTCCTGTTCATCTTCCGCAGAAATTGCAAACTGGGCCAAACAGGAGGTTAAAGGCACTGACTCTCCAAGTCGGGAGAGTGTTAGTAAAGCGTCTGGAATGTTGCACCCGAGTACCAGGGGACGAAAACTGAGACATATTGGAACACGTCTCCCGATCACACGGTTGATCATACTCTGGGTTCCACATGCATGTTTTAGCTGAAGGAAGAATACCTTAAACCTGGAGAGTTGAGACCCATGGAATGGGTACCATGCAATATGACTTCAAAGGGTCTTCATTTGCTCACCGAACCTCTCCAATCCTATCACTGCTGCGTTTATGCCCCTGTACACACACTTGATTTTCTTTCAGAGACATAGCAATCCATAGATTTTAAGATACTTCCTAGTCAGGTACACTCTTAGGCATTTAATATGGGGTGTTGAGTCCATTTCGTTGAGCAAGGAGTAGCTCTTGTCTATTCCATATTTGGCTTAAGGAACTTTATCTGTGCTCATTTCAATCTCTGGTTTTATGCAGCACCCCAACTCACCTTTCCCCTTAAGCAAGCATAAGTTGGTTTTCTAAATTTGAGACCCTGTTCTGTTTTGTAATTCAGTTCCTGTGTAGCCAAGGTTACGTTCCGTGTATTAGTGATATCTTATGATGTTTCTTTTCCTGTGTGACTTATTTCAGTTAGAATCATCGTACCTGAATCCACTCATTATGCTGCTACGGGCCTGATGACATAGATTTCATTGCTGAGTGATACTGCATTGTACGTAAGTACCACAACTTCTTTATCCATTTTTCACTTTCTGCGATATTGAACTTGTACCGTAAACCAGGTTCTTGTAAACAGAGCCGTCCCAACCTTTGGGGTGGCTGTGTCTTTTTGATTTTAATTTCCCTAAGCTATAGGACCATAAGTGGAAGTGCCCTAGGCTCTGTTGCTTTGTTTTTTAGATGTTTCAGGAAACACCATACACTTGTCCCGAGTGGCTGTTGGCAATTTACATCCCGCCCATCAGCATAACAAGGCTCCCAGTTCTCCATGGCCTGTCCTGCCTTTCTGGATTTTACACTTTTTTCAGATGGCCCTTTTGACCGGGGGGAAGTGAGACTTCATTGTAGTGCAGATTTCCTTTGCAAGCTTGCTTGGTTGGCCAAAAAGGGCGTATGCGTTTTTTCCTGAATATATTCCGGAAAAAACGCATACGCCCTTTTTGGCCAAGTGCATCATTGTGGACGTTCTGCCTCTTTTCCTATGCTTTAAATGCAATTCCAGTCTACCTCCTGAAATCGGTTTCCTGCAATTCTGCCCCGCTTTCAAGTCCTCTTGGCAGCCTTACTTCAGTATATTTTTGGACGATAGCTGTCATTTATAACTCTGCAGGTTTGTGAATTACAGTGCCCCTGAGCTCCTTTCTTCAACTCGCTTTCTCGTGAGCTGGCCGCAACACCGCAGGATGGCTTCAGGCCCTAATCTGGTTCTGGCACGGCACGCTGAGCCTTTGGTTAATTCCTCTTCCTGGTGGGAAATGAGAGTTAAATTTGCCCGTCCAGACACCTCCAGCTAGTCTGTCATTGGTTCTCCCTATTCCTGTTCATCTTCCGCAGAAATTGCAAACTGGGCCAAACAGGAGGTTAAAGGCACTGACTCTCCAAGTCGGGAGAGTGTTAGTAAAGCGTCTGGAATGTTGCACCCGAGTACCAGGGGACGAAAACTGACACATATTGGAACACGTCTCCCGATCACACGGTTGATCATACTCTGGGTTCCACATGCATGTTTTAGCTGAAGGAGGAATACGTTAAAACTGGAGAGTTGAGACCCGTGGAATGGGTACCATGCAATATGACTTCAAAGGGTCTTCATTTGCTCACCGAACCTCTCCAATCCTATCACTGCTGCGTTTATGCCCCTGTACACACACTTGATTCTCTTTCAGAGACATAGCAATCCATAGGTTTTAAGATACTTCCTAGTCAGGTACACTCTTAGGCATTTAATATGGGGTGTTGAGTCCATTTCGTTGAGCAAGGAGTAGCTCTTGTCTATTCCATATTTGGCTTAAGGAACTTTATCTGTGCTCATTTCAATCTCTGGTTTTATGCAGCACCCCAACTCACCTTTCCCCTTAAGCAAGCATAAGTTGGGTTTCTAAATTTGAGACCCTGTTCTGTTTTGTAATTCAGTTCCTGTGTAGCCAACGTTACATTCCGTGTATTAGTGATATCTTATGATGTTTCTTTTCCTGTGTGACTTATTTCAGTTAGAATCATCGTACCTGAATCCACTCATTATGCTGCTACGGGCCTGATGACATAGATTTCATTGCTGAGTGATACTGCATTGTACGTAAGTACCACAACTTCTTTATCCATTTTTCACTTTCTGTGATATTGAACTTGTACCGTAAACCAGGTTCTTGTAAACAGAGCCGTCCCAACCTTTGGGGTGGCTGTGTCTTTTGATTTTAATTTCCCTAAGCTATAGGACCATAAGTGGAAGTGCCCTAGGCTCTGTTGCTTTGTTTTTAGATGTTTCAGGAAACACCATACACTTCTCCGGAGTGGCTGTTGGCAATTTACATCCCGCCCATCAGCATAACAAGGCTCCCAGTTCTCCATGGCCTGTCCTGCCTTTCTGGATTTTACACTTTTTTCAGATGGCCCTTTTGACCGGGGGGAAGTGAGACTTCATTGTAGTGCAGATTTCCTTTGCAACCTTGCTTGGTTGGCCAAAAAGGGCGTATGCGTTTTTTCCTGAATATATTCAGGAAAAAAGGCATACGCCCTTTTTGGCCAAGTGCATCATTGTGGACGTTCTGCCTCTTTTCCTATGCTTTAAATGCAATTCCAGTCTACCTCCTGAAATCGGTTTCCTGCAAGTCTGCCCCGCTTTCAAGTCCTCTTGGCAGCCTTACTTCAGTATATTTTTGGACGATAGCTGTCATTTATAACTCTGCAGGGTTGTGAATTACAGTGCCCCTGAGCTCCTTTCTTCAACTCGCTTTCTCGTGAGCTGGCCGCAACACCGCAGGATGGCTTCAGGCCCTAATCTGCTTCTGGCACGGCACGCTGAGCCTTTGGTTAATTCCTCTTCCTGGTAGGAAATGAGAGTTAAATTTGCCCGTCCAGACACCTCCAGCTATTCTGTCATTGGTTCTCCCTATTCCTGTTCATCTTCCGCAGAAATTGCAAACTGGGCCAAACAGGAGGTTAAAGGCACTGACTCTCCAAGTCGGGAGAGTGTTAGTAAAGCGTCTGGCATGTTGCACCCGAGTACCAGTGGACGAAAACTGACACATATTGGAACACGTCTCCCGATCACACGGTTGATCATACTCTGGGTTCCACATGCATGTTTTAGCTGAAGGAAGAATACCTTAAACCTGGAGAGTTGAGACCCGTGGAATGGGTACCATGCAATATGACTTCAAAGGGTCTTCATTTGCTCACCGAACCTCTCCAATCCTATCACTGCTGCGTTTATGCCCCTGTACACACACTTGATTCTCTTTCAGAGACATAGCAATCCATAGGTTTTAAGATACTTCCTAGTCAGGTACACTCTTAGGCATTTAATATGGGGTGTTGAGTCCATTTCGTTGAGCAAGGAGTAGCTCTTGTCTATTCCATATTTGGCTTAAGAAACTTTATCTGTGCTCATTTCAATCTATGGTTTTATGCAGCACCCCAACTCACCTTTCCCCTTAAGCAAGCATAAGTTGGGTTTCTAAATTTGAGACCCTGTTCTGTTTTGGAATTCAGTTCCTGTGTAGCCAAGTTTACATTCCGTGTATTAGTGATATCTTATGATGTTTCTTTTCCTGTGTGACTTATTTCAGTTAGAATCATCGTACCTGAATCCACTCATTATGCTGCTACGGGCCTGATGACATAGATTTCATTGCTGAGTGATACTGCATTGTACGTAAGTACCACAACTTCTTTATCCATTTTTCACTTTCTGCGATATTGAACTTGTACCGTAAACCAGGTTCTTGTAAACAGAGCCGTCCCAACCTTTGGGGTGGCGGTGTCTTTTGATTTTAATTTCCCTAAGCTATAGGACCATAAGTGGAAGTGCCCTAGGCTCTGTTGCTTTGTTTTTTAGATGTTTCAGGAAACACCATACACTTCTCCCGAGTGGCTGTTGGCAATTTACATCCCGCCCATCAGCATAACAAGGCTCCCAGTTCTCCATGGCCTGTCCTGCCTTTCTGGATTTTACACTTTTTTCAGATGGCCCTTTTGACCGGGGGGAAGTGAGACTTCATTGTAGTGCAGATTTCCTTTGCAAGCTTGCTTGGTTGGCCAAAAAGGGCGTATGCGTTTTTTCCTGAATATATTCCGGAAAAAACGCATACGCCCTTTTTGGCCAAGTGCATCATTGTGGACGTTCTGCCTCTTTTCCTATGCTTTAAATGCAATTCCAGTCTACCTCCTGAAATCGGTTTCCTGCAATTCTGCCCCGCTTTCAAGTCCTCTTGGCAGCCTTACTTCAGTATATTTTTGGACGATAGCTGTCATTTATAACTCTGCAGGTTTGTGAATTACAGTGCCCCTGAGCTCCTTTCTTCAAGTCGCTTTCTCGTGAGCTGGCCGCAACACCGCAGGATGGCTTCAGGCCCTAATCTGGTTCCGGCACGGCACGCTGAGCCTTTGGTTAATTCCTCTTCCTGGTGGGAAATGAGAGTTAAATTTGCCCGTCCAGACACCTCCAGCTAGTCTGTCATTGGTTCTCCCTATTCCTGTTCATCTTCCGCAGAAATTGCAAACTGGGCCAAACAGGAGGTTAAAGGCACTGACTCTCCAAGTCGGGAGAGTGTTAGTAAAGCGTCTGGCATGTTGCACCCGAGTACCAGTGGACGAAAACTGACACATATTGGAACACGTCTCCCGATCACACGGTTGATCATACTCTGGGTTCCACATGCATGTTTTAGCTGAAGGAAGAATACCTTAAACCTGGAGAGTTGAGACCCGTGGAATGGGTACCATGCAATATGACTTCAAAGGGTCTTCATTTGCTCACCGAACCTCTCCAATCCTATCACTGCTGCGTTTATGCCCCTGTACACACACTTGATTCTCTTTCAGAGACATAGCAATCCATAGGTTTTAAGATACTTCCTAGTCAGGTACACTCTTAGGCATTTAATATGGGGTGTTGAGTCCATTTCGTTGAGCAAGGAGTAGCTCTTGTCTATTCCATATTTGGCTTAAGAAACTTTATCTGTGCTCATTTCAATCTATGGTTTTATGCAGCACCCCAACTCACCTTTCCCCTTAAGCAAGCATAAGTTGGGTTTCTAAATTTGAGACCCTGTTCTGTTTTGGAATTCAGTTCCTGTGTAGCCAAGTTTACATTCCGTGTATTAGTGATATCTTATGATGTTTCTTTTCCTGTGTGACTTATTTCAGTTAGAATCATCGTACCTGAATCCACTCATTATGCTGCTACGGGCCTGATGACATAGATTTCATTGCTGAGTGATACTGCATTGTACGTAAGTACCACAACTTCTTTATCCATTTTTCACTTTCTGCGATATTGAACTTGTACCGTAAACCAGGTTCTTGTAAACAGAGCCGTCCCAACCTTTGGGGTGGCGGTGTCTTTTGATTTTAATTTCCCTAAGCTATAGGACCATAAGTGGAAGTGCCCTAGGCTCTGTTGCTTTGTTTTTTAGATGTTTCAGGAAACACCATACACTTCTCCCGAGTGGCTGTTGGCAATTTACATCCCGCCCATCAGCATAACAAGGCTCCCAGTTCTCCATGGCCTGTCCTGCCTTTCTGGATTTTACACTTTTTTCAGATGGCCCTTTTGACCGGGGGGAAGTGAGACTTCATTGTAGTGCAGATTTCCTTTGCAAGCTTGCTTGGTTGGCCAAAAAGGGCGTATGCGTTTTTTCCTGAATATATTCCGGAAAAAACGCATACGCCCTTTTTGGCCAAGTGCATCATTGTGGACGTTCTGCCTCTTTTCCTATGCTTTAAATGCAATTCCAGTCTACCTCCTGAAATCGGTTTCCTGCAATTCTGCCCCGCTTTCAAGTCCTCTTGGCAGCCTTACTTCAGTATATTTTTGGACGATAGCTGTCATTTATAACTCTGCAGGTTTGTGAATTACAGTGCCCCTGAGCTCCTTTCTTCAAGTCGCTTTCTCGTGAGCTGGCCGCAACACCGCAGGATGGCTTCAGGCCCTAATCTGGTTCCGGCACGGCACGCTGAGCCTTTGGTTAATTCCTCTTCCTGGTGGGAAATGAGAGTTAAATTTGCCCGTCCAGACACCTCCAGCTAGTCTGTCATTGGTTCTCCCTATTCCTGTTCATCTTCCGCAGAAATTGCAAACTGGGCCAAACAGGAGGTTAAAGGCACTGACTCTCCAAGTCGGGAGAGTGTTAGTAAAGCGTCTGGAATGTTGCACCCGAGTACCAGGGGACGAAAACTGAGACATATTGGAACACGTCTCCCGATCACACGGTTGATCATACTCTGGGTTCCACATGCATGTTTTAGCTGAAGGAAGAATACCTTAAACCTGGAGAGTTGAGACCCATGGAATGGGTACCATGCAATATGACTTCAAAGGGTCTTCATTTGCTCACCGAACCTCTCCAATCCTATCACTGCTGCGTTTATGCCCCTGTACACACACTTGATTTTCTTTCAGAGACATAGCAATCCATAGATTTTAAGATACTTCCTAGTCAGGTACACTCTTAGGCATTTAATATGGGGTGTTGAGTCCATTTCGTTGAGCAAGGAGTAGCTCTTGTCTATTCCATATTTGGCTTAAGGAACTTTATCTGTGCTCATTTCAATCTCTGGTTTTATGCAGCACCCCAACTCACCTTTCCCCTTAAGCAAGCATAAGTTGGTTTTCTAAATTTGAGACCCTGTTCTGTTTTGTAATTCAGTTCCTCTGTAGCCAAGGTTACGTTCCGTGTATTAGTGATATCTTATGATGTTTCTTTTCCTGTGTGACTTATTTCAGTTAGAATCATCGTACCTGAATCCACTCATTATGCTGCTACGGGCCTGATGACATAGATTTCATTGCTGAGTGATACTGCATTGTACGTAAGTACCACAACTTCTTTATCCATTTTTCACTTTCTGCGATATTGAACTTGTACCGTAAACCAGGTTCTTGTAAACAGAGCCGTCCCAACCTTTGGGGTGGCTGTGTCTTTTTGATTTTAATTTCCCTAAGCTATAGGACCATAAGTGGAAGTGCCCTAGGCTCTGTTGCTTTGTTTTTTAGATGTTTCAGGAAACACCATACACTTGTCCCGAGTGGCTGTTGGCAATTTACATCCCGCCCATCAGCATAACAAGGCTCCCAGTTCTCCATGGCCTGTCCTGCCTTTCTGGATTTTACACTTTTTTCAGATGGCCCTTTTGACCGGGGGGAAGTGAGACTTCATTGTAGTGCAGATTTCCTTTGCAAGCTTGCTTGGTTGGCCAAAAAGGGCGTATGCGTTTTTTCCTGAATATATTCCGGAAAAAACGCATACGCCCTTTTTGGCCAAGTGCATCATTGTGGACGTTCTGCCTCTTTTCCTATGCTTTAAATGCAATTCCAGTCTACCTCCTGAAATCGGTTTCCTGCAATTCTGCCCCGCTTTCAAGTCCTCTTGGCAGCCTTACTTCAGTATATTTTTGGACGATAGCTGTCATTTATAACTCTGCAGGTTTGTGAATTACAGTGCCCCTGAGCTCCTTTCTTCAACTCGCTTTCTCGTGAGCTGGCCGCAACACCGCAGGATGGCTTCAGGCCCTAATCTGGTTCTGGCACGGCACGCTGAGCCTTTGGTTAATTCCTCTTCCTGGTGGGAAATGAGAGTTAAATTTGCCCGTCCAGACACCTCCAGCTAGTCTGTCATTGGTTCTCCCTATTCCTGTTCATCTTCCGCAGAAATTGCAAACTGGGCCAAACAGGAGGTTAAAGGCACTGACTCTCCAAGTCGGGAGAGTGTTAGTAAAGCGTCTGGAATGTTGCACCCGAGTACCAGGGGACGAAAACTGACACATATTGGAACACGTCTCCCGATCACACGGTTGATCATACTCTGGGTTCCACATGCATGTTTTAGCTGAAGGAGGAATACGTTAAAACTGGAGAGTTGAGACCCGTGGAATGGGTACCATGCAATATGACTTCAAAGGGTCTTCATTTGCTCACCGAACCTCTCCAATCCTATCACTGCTGCGTTTATGCCCCTGTACACACACTTGATTCTCTTTCAGAGACATAGCAATCCATAGGTTTTAAGATACTTCCTAGTCAGGTACACTCTTAGGCATTTAATATGGGGTGTTGAGTCCATTTCGTTGAGCAAGGAGTAGCTCTTGTCTATTCCATATTTGGCTTAAGGAACTTTATCTGTGCTCATTTCAATCTCTGGTTTTATGCAGCACCCCAACTCACCTTTCCCCTTAAGCAAGCATAAGTTGGGTTTCTAAATTTGAGACCCTGTTCTGTTTTGTAATTCAGTTCCTGTGTAGCCAACGTTACATTCCGTGTATTAGTGATATCTTATGATGTTTCTTTTCCTGTGTGACTTATTTCAGTTAGAATCATCGTACCTGAATCCACTCATTATGCTGCTACGGGCCTGATGACATAGATTTCATTGCTGAGTGATACTGCATTGTACGTAAGTACCACAACTTCTTTATCCATTTTTCACTTTCTGTGATATTGAACTTGTACCGTAAACCAGGTTCTTGTAAACAGAGCCGTCCCAACCTTTGGGGTGGCTGTGTCTTTTGATTTTAATTTCCCTAAGCTATAGGACCATAAGTGGAAGTGCCCTAGGCTCTGTTGCTTTGTTTTTAGATGTTTCAGGAAACACCATACACTTCTCCGGAGTGGCTGTTGGCAATTTACATCCCGCCCATCAGCATAACAAGGCTCCCAGTTCTCCATGGCCTGTCCTGCCTTTCTGGATTTTACACTTTTTTCAGATGGCCCTTTTGACCGGGGGGAAGTGAGACTTCATTGTAGTGCAGATTTCCTTTGCAACCTTGCTTGGTTGGCCAAAAAGGGCGTATGCGTTTTTTCCTGAATATATTCAGGAAAAAAGGCATACGCCCTTTTTGGCCAAGTGCATCATTGTGGACGTTCTGCCTCTTTTCCTATGCTTTAAATGCAATTCCAGTCTACCTCCTGAAATCGGTTTCCTGCAAGTCTGCCCCGCTTTCAAGTCCTCTTGGCAGCCTTACTTCAGTATATTTTTGGACGATAGCTGTCATTTATAACTCTGCAGGGTTGTGAATTACAGTGCCCCTGAGCTCCTTTCTTCAACTCGCTTTCTCGTGAGCTGGCCGCAACACCGCAGGATGGCTTCAGGCCCTAATCTGCTTCTGGCACGGCACGCTGAGCCTTTGGTTAATTCCTCTTCCTGGTAGGAAATGAGAGTTAAATTTGCCCGTCCAGACACCTCCAGCTATTCTGTCATTGGTTCTCCCTATTCCTGTTCATCTTCCGCAGAAATTGCAAACTGGGCCAAACAGGAGGTTAAAGGCACTGACTCTCCAAGTCGGGAGAGTGTTAGTAAAGCGTCTGGAATGTTGCACCCGAGTACCAGGGGACGAAAACTGAGACATATTGGAACACGTCTCCCGATCACACGGTTGATCATACTCTGGGTTCCACATGCATGTTTTAGCTGAAGGAAGAATACCTTAAACCTGGAGAGTTGAGACCCATGGAATGGGTACCATGCAATATGACTTCAAAGGGTCTTCATTTGCTCACCGAACCTCTCCAATCCTATCACTGCTGCGTTTATGCCCCTGTACACACACTTGATTTTCTTTCAGAGACATAGCAATCCATAGATTTTAAGATACTTCCTAGTCAGGTACACTCTTAGGCATTTAATATGGGGTGTTGAGTCCATTTCGTTGAGCAAGGAGTAGCTCTTGTCTATTCCATATTTGGCTTAAGGAACTTTATCTGTGCTCATTTCAATCTCTGGTTTTATGCAGCACCCCAACTCACCTTTCCCCTTAAGCAAGCATAAGTTGGTTTTCTAAATTTGAGACCCTGTTCTGTTTTGTAATTCAGTTCCTCTGTAGCCAAGGTTACGTTCCGTGTATTAGTGATATCTTATGATGTTTCTTTTCCTGTGTGACTTATTTCAGTTAGAATCATCGTACCTGAATCCACTCATTATGCTGCTACGGGCCTGATGACATAGATTTCATTGCTGAGTGATACTGCATTGTACGTAAGTACCACAACTTCTTTATCCATTTTTCACTTTCTGCGATATTGAACTTGTACCGTAAACCAGGTTCTTGTAAACAGAGCCGTCCCAACCTTTGGGGTGGCTGTGTCTTTTTGATTTTAATTTCCCTAAGCTATAGGACCATAAGTGGAAGTGCCCTAGGCTCTGTTGCTTTGTTTTTTAGATGTTTCAGGAAACACCATACACTTGTCCCGAGTGGCTGTTGGCAATTTACATCCCGCCCATCAGCATAACAAGGCTCCCAGTTCTCCATGGCCTGTCCTGCCTTTCTGGATTTTACACTTTTTTCAGATGGCCCTTTTGACCGGGGGGAAGTGAGACTTCATTGTAGTGCAGATTTCCTTTGCAAGCTTGCTTGGTTGGCCAAAAAGGGCGTATGCGTTTTTTCCTGAATATATTCCGGAAAAAACGCATACGCCCTTTTTGGCCAAGTGCATCATTGTGGACGTTCTGCCTCTTTTCCTATGCTTTAAATGCAATTCCAGTCTACCTCCTGAAATCGGTTTCCTGCAATTCTGCCCCGCTTTCAAGTCCTCTTGGCAGCCTTACTTCAGTATATTTTTGGACGATAGCTGTCATTTATAACTCTGCAGGTTTGTGAATTACAGTGCCCCTGAGCTCCTTTCTTCAACTCGCTTTCTCGTGAGCTGGCCGCAACACCGCAGGATGGCTTCAGGCCCTAATCTGGTTCTGGCACGGCACGCTGAGCCTTTGGTTAATTCCTCTTCCTGGTGGGAAATGAGAGTTAAATTTGCCCGTCCAGACACCTCCAGCTAGTCTGTCATTGGTTCTCCCTATTCCTGTTCATCTTCCGCAGAAATTGCAAACTGGGCCAAACAGGAGGTTAAAGGCACTGACTCTCCAAGTCGGGAGAGTGTTAGTAAAGCGTCTGGAATGTTGCACCCGAGTACCAGGGGACGAAAACTGACACATATTGGAACACGTCTCCCGATCACACGGTTGATCATACTCTGGGTTCCACATGCATGTTTTAGCTGAAGGAGGAATACGTTAAAACTGGAGAGTTGAGACCCGTGGAATGGGTACCATGCAATATGACTTCAAAGGGTCTTCATTTGCTCACCGAACCTCTCCAATCCTATCACTGCTGCGTTTATGCCCCTGTACACACACTTGATTCTCTTTCAGAGACATAGCAATCCATAGGTTTTAAGATACTTCCTAGTCAGGTACACTCTTAGGCATTTAATATGGGGTGTTGAGTCCATTTCGTTGAGCAAGGAGTAGCTCTTGTCTATTCCATATTTGGCTTAAGGAACTTTATCTGTGCTCATTTCAATCTCTGGTTTTATGCAGCACCCCAACTCACCTTTCCCCTTAAGCAAGCATAAGTTGGGTTTCTAAATTTGAGACCCTGTTCTGTTTTGTAATTCAGTTCCTGTGTAGCCAACGTTACATTCCGTGTATTAGTGATATCTTATGATGTTTCTTTTCCTGTGTGACTTATTTCAGTTAGAATCATCGTACCTGAATCCACTCATTATGCTGCTACGGGCCTGATGACATAGATTTCATTGCTGAGTGATACTGCATTGTACGTAAGTACCACAACTTCTTTATCCATTTTTCACTTTCTGTGATATTGAACTTGTACCGTAAACCAGGTTCTTGTAAACAGAGCCGTCCCAACCTTTGGGGTGGCTGTGTCTTTTGATTTTAATTTCCCTAAGCTATAGGACCATAAGTGGAAGTGCCCTAGGCTCTGTTGCTTTGTTTTTAGATGTTTCAGGAAACACCATACACTTCTCCGGAGTGGCTGTTGGCAATTTACATCCCGCCCATCAGCATAACAAGGCTCCCAGTTCTCCATGGCCTGTCCTGCCTTTCTGGATTTTACACTTTTTTCACATGGCCCTTTTGACCGGGGGGAAGTGAGACTTCATTGTAGTGCAGATTTCCTTTGCAAGCTTGCTTGGTTGGCCAAAAAGGGCGTATGCGTTTTTTCCTGAATATATTCAGGAAAAAACGCATACGCCCTTTTTGGCCAAGTGCATCATTGTGGACGTTCTGCCTCTTTTCCTATGCTTTAAATGCAATTCCAGTCTACCTCCTGAAATCGGTTTCCTGCAAGTCTGCCCCGCTTTCAAGTCCTCTTGGCAGCCTTACTTCAGTATATTTTTGGACGATAGCTGTCATTTATAACTCTGCAGGGTTGTGAATTACAGTGCCCCTGAGCTCCTTTCTTCAACTCGCTTTCTCGTGAGCTGGCCGCAACACCGCAGGATGGCTTCAGGCCCTAATCTGCTTCTGGCACGGCACGCTGAGCCTTTGGTTAATTCCTCTTCCTGGTAGGAAATGAGAGTTAAATTTGCCCGTCCAGACACCTCCAGCTATTCTGTCATTGGTTCTCCCTATTCCTGTTCATCTTCCGCAGAAATTGCAAACTGGGCCAAACAGGAGGTTAAAGGCACTGACTCTCCAAGTCGGGAGAGTGTTAGTAAAGCGTCTGGCATGTTGCACCCGAGTACCAGGGGACGAAAACTGACACATATTGGAACACGTCTCCCGATCACACGGTTGATCATACTCTGGGTTCCACATGCATGTTTTAGCTGAAGGAAGAATACCTTAAACCTGGAGAGTTGAGACCCGTGGAATGGGTACCATGCAATATGACTTCAAAGGGTCTTCATTTGCTCACCGAACCTCTCCAATCCTATCACTGCTGCGTTTATGCCCCTGTACACACACTTGATTCTCTTTCAGAGACATAGCAATCCATAGGTTTTAAGATACTTCCTAGTCAGGTACACTCTTAGGCATTTAATATGGGGTGTTGAGTCCATTTCGTTGAGCAAGGAGTAGCTCTTGTCTATTCCATATTTGGCTTAAGAAACTTTATCTGTGCTCATTTCAATCTATGGTTTTATGCAGCACCCCAACTCACCTTTCCCCTTAAGCAAGCATAAGTTGGGTTTCTAAATTTGAGACCCTGTTCTGTTTTGGAATTCAGTTCCTGTGTAGCCAAGTTTACATTCCGTGTATTAGTGATATCTTATGATGTTTCTTTTCCTGTGTGACTTATTTCAGTTAGAATCATCGTACCTGAATCCACTCATTATGCTGCTACGGGCCTGATGACATAGATTTCATTGCTGAGTGATACTGCATTGTACGTAAGTACCACAACTTCTTTATCCATTTTTCACTTTCTGCGATATTGAACTTGTACCGTAAACCAGGTTCTTGTAAACAGAGCCGTCCCAACCTTTGGGGTGGCGGTGTCTTTTGATTTTAATTTCCCTAAGCTATAGGACCATAAGTGGAAGTGCCCTAGGCTCTGTTGCTTTGTTTTTTAGATGTTTCAGGAAACACCATACACTTCTCCCGAGTGGCTGTTGGCAATTTACATCCCGCCCATCAGCATAACAAGGCTCCCAGTTCTCCATGGCCTGTCCTGCCTTTCTGGATTTTACACTTTTTTCAGATGGCCCTTTTGACCAGGGGGAAGTGAGACTTCATTATAGTGCAGATTTCCTTTGCAAGCTTGCTTGGTTGGCCAAAAAGGGCGTATGCGTTTTTTCCTGAATATATTCAGGAAAAAACGCATACGCCCTTTTTGGCCAAGTGCATCATTGTGGACGTTCTGCCTCTTTTCCTATGCTTTAAATGCAATTCCAGTCTACCTCCTGAAATCGGTTTCCTGCAATTCTGCCCCGCTTTCAAGTCCTCTTGGCAGCCTTACTTCAGTATATTTTTGGACGATAGCTGTCATTTATAACTCTGCAGGTTTGTGAATTACAGTGTCCCTGAGCTCCTTTCTTCAAGTCGCTTTCTCGTGAGCTGGCCGCAACACCGCAGGATGGCTTCAGGCCCTAATCTGGTTCCGGCACGGCACGCTGAGCCTTTGGTTAATTCCTCTTCCTGGTAGGAAATGAGAGTTAAATTTGCCCGTCCAGACACCTCCAGCTATTCTGTCATTGGTTCTCCCTATTCCTGTTCATCTTCCGCAGAAATTGCAAACTGGGCCAAACAGGAGGTTAAAGGCACTGACTCTCCAAGTCGGGAGAGTGTTAGTAAAGCGTCTGGAATGTTGCACCCGAGTACCAGGGGACGAAAACTGACACATATTGGAACACGTCTCCCGATCACACGGTTGATCATACTCTGGGTTCCACATGCATGTTTTAGCTGAAGGAAGAATACCTTAAACCTGGAGAGTTGAGACCCGTGGAATGGGTACCATGCAATATGACTTCAAAGGGTCTTCATTTGCTCACCGAACCTCTCCAGTCCTATCACTGCTGCGTTTATGCCCCTGCACACACGCTTGATTCTCTTTCGGAGACATAGCAATCCATAGGTTTTAAGATACTTCCTAGTCAGGTATATTCTTAGGCGTTTAATATGGGGTGTTGAGTCCATTTCGTTGAGCAAGGAGTAGCTCTTGTCTATTCCATATTTGGCTTAAGGAACTTTATCTGTGCTCATTTCAATCTCTGGTTTTATGCAGCACCCCAACTCACCTTTCCCCTTAAGCAAGCATAAGTTGGGTTTCTAAATTTGAGACCCTGTTCTGTTTTGTAATTCAGTTCCTGTGTAGCCAAGGTTACATTCCGTGTATTAGTGATATCTTATGATGTTTCTTTTCCTGTGTGACTTATTTCAGTTAGAATCATCGTACCTGAATCCACTCATTATGCTGCTACGGGCCTGATGACATAGATTTCATTGCTGAGTGATACTGCATTGTACGTAAGTACCACAACTTCTTTATCCATTTTTCACTTTCTGCGATATTGAACTTGTACCGTAAACCAGGTTCTTGTAAACAGAGCCGTCCCAACCTTTGGGGTGGCTGTGTCTTTTTGATTTTAATTTCCCTAAGCTATAGGACCATAAGTGGAAGTGCCCTAGGCTCTGTTGCTTTGTTTTTTAGATGTTTCAGGAAACACCATACACTTCTCCCGAGTGGCTGTTGGCAATTGACATCCCGCCCATCAGCATAACAAGGCTCCCAGTTCTCCATGGCCTGTCCTGCCTTTCTGGATTTTACACTTTTTTCAGATGGCCCTTTTGACCGGGGGGAAGTGAGACTTCATTGTAGTGCAGATTTCCTTTGCAAGCTTGCTTGGTTGGCCAAAAAGGGCGTATGCGTTTTTTCCTGAATATATTCAGGAAAAAACGCATACGCCCTTTTTGGCCAAGTGCATCATTGTGGACGTTCTGCCTCTTTTCCTATGCTTTAAATGCAATTCCAGTCTACCTCCTGAAATCGGTTTCCTGCAATTCTGCCCCGCTTTCAAGTCCTCTTGGCAGCCTTACTTCAGTATATTTTTGGACGATAGCTGTCATTTATAACTCTGCAGGTTTGTGAATTACAGTGCCCCTGAGCTCCTTTCTTCAACTCGCTTTCTCGTGAGCTGGCCGCAACACCGCAGGATGGCTTCAGGCCCTAATCTGGTTCCGGCACGGCACGCTGAGCCTTTGGTTAATTCCTCTTCCTGGTGGGAAATGAGAGTTAAATTTGCCCGTCCAGACACCTCCAGCTAGTCTGTCATTGGTTCTCCCTATTCCTGTTCATCTTCCGCAGAAATTGCAAACTGGGCCAAACAGGAGGTTAAAGGCACTGACTCTCCAAGTCGGGAGAGTGTTAGTAAAGCGTCTGGAATGTTGCACCCGAGTACCAGGGGACGAAAACTGAGACATATTGGAACACGTCTCCCGATCACACGGTTGATCATACTCTGGGTTCCACATGCATGTTTTAGCTGAAGGAAGAATACCTTAAACCTGGAGAGTTGAGACCCGTGGAATGGGTACCATGCAATATGACTTCAAAGGGTCTTCATTTGCTCACCGAACCTCTCCAATCCTATCACTGCTGCGTTTATGCCCCTGTACACACACTTGATTCTCTTTCAGAGACATAGCAATCCATAGGTTTTAAGATACTTCCTAGTCAGGTACACTCTTAGGCATTTAATATGGGGTGTTGAGTCCATTTCGTTGAGCAAGGAGTAGCTCTTGTCTATTCCATATTTGGCTTAAGGAACTTTATCTGTGCTCATTTCAATCTCTGGTTTTATGCAGCACCCCAACTCACCTTTCCCCTTAAGCAAGCATAAGTTGGGTTTCTAAATTTGAGACCCTGTTCTGTTTTGTAATTCAGTTCCTGTGTAGCCAAGGTTACATTCCGTGTATTAGTGATATCTTATGATGTTTCTTTTTCTGTGTGACTTATTTCAGTTAGAATCATCGTACCTGAATCCACTCATTATGCTGCTACGGGCCTGATGACATAGATTTCATTCCTGAGTGATACTGCATTGTACGTAAGTACCACAACTTCTTTATCCACTTTTCACTTTCTGCGATATTGAACTTGTACCGTAAACCAGGTTCTTGTAAACAGAGCCGTCCCAACCTTTGGGGTGGCTGTGTCTTTTGATTTTAATTTCCCTAAGCTATAGGACCATAAGTGGAAGTGCCCTAGGCGCTGTTGCTTTGTTTTTTAGATGTTTCAGGAAACACCATACACTTCTCCCGAGTGGCTGTTGGCAATTTACATCCCGCCCATCAGCATAACAAGGCTCCCAGTTCTCCATGGCCTGTCCTGCCTTTCTGGATTTTACACTTTTTTCAGATGGCCCTTTTGACCGGGGGGAAGTGAGACTTCATTGTAGTGCAGATTTCCTTTGCAAGCTTGCTTGGTTGGCCAAAAAGGGCGTATGCGTTTTTTCCTGAATATATTCAGGAAAAAACGCATACGCCCTTTTTGGCCAAGTGCATCATTGTGGACGTTCTGCCTCTTTTCCTATGCTTTAAATGCAATTCCAGTCTACCTCCTGAAATCGGTTTCCTGCAATTCTGCCCCGCTTTCAAGTCCTCTTGGCAGCCTTACTTCAGTATATTTTTGGACGATAGCTGTCATTTATAACTCTGCAGGTTTGTGAATTACAGTGCCCCTGAGCTCCTTTCTTCAACTCGCTTTCTCGTGAGCTGGCCGCAACACCGCAGGATGGCTTCAGGCCCTAATCTGGTTCCGGCACGGCACGCTGAGCCTTTGGTTAATTCCTCTTCCTGGTGGGAAATGAGAGTTAAATTTGCCCGTCCAGACACCTCCAGCTAGTCTGTCATTGGTTCTCCCTATTCCTGTTCATCTTCCGCAGAAATTGCAAACTGGGCCAAACAGGAGGTTAAAGGCACTGACTCTCCAAGTCGGGAGAGTGTTAGTAAAGCGTCTGGAATGTTGCACCCGAGTACCAGGGGACGAAAACTGAGACATATTGGAACACGTCTCCCGATCACACGGTTGATCATACTCTGGGTTCCACATGCATGTTTTAGCTGAAGGAAGAATACCTTAAACCTGGAGAGTTGAGACCCGTGGAATGGGTACCATGCAATATGACTTCAAAGGGTCTTCATTTGCTCACCGAACCTCTCCAATCCTATCACTGCTGCGTTTATGCCCCTGTACACACACTTGATTCTCTTTCAGAGACATAGCAATCCATAGGTTTTAAGATACTTCCTAGTCAGGTACACTCTTAGGCATTTAATATGGGGTGTTGAGTCCATTTCGTTGAGCAAGGAGTAGCTCTTGTCTATTCCATATTTGGCTTAAGGAACTTTATCTGTGCTCATTTCAATCTCTGGTTTTATGCAGCACCCCAACTCACCTTTCCCCTTAAGCAAGCATAAGTTGGGTTTCTAAATTTGAGACCCTGTTCTGTTTTGTAATTCAGTTCCTGTGTAGCCAAGGTTACATTCCGTGTATTAGTGATATCTTATGATGTTTCTTTTTCTGTGTGACTTATTTCAGTTAGAATCATCGTACCTGAATCCACTCATTATGCTGCTACGGGCCTGATGACATAGATTTCATTGCTGAGTGATATTGCATTGTACGTAAGTACCACAACTTCTTTATCCATTTTTCACTTTCTGCGATATTGAACTTGTACCGTAAACCAGGTTCTTGTAAACAGAGCCGTCCCAACCTTTGGGGTGGCTGTGTCTTTTGATTTTAATTTCCCTAAGCCATAGGACCATAAGTGGAAGTGCCCTAGGCTCTGTTGCTTTGTTTTTTAGATGTTTCAGGAAACACCATACACTTCTCCCGAGTGGCTGTTGGCAATTTACATCCCGCCCATCAGCATAACAAGGCTCCCAGTTCTCCATGGCCTGTCCTGCCTTTCTGGATTTTACACTTTTTTCAGATGGCCCTTTTGACCGGGGGGAAGTGAGACTTCATTGTAGTGCAGATTTCCTTTGCAAGCTTGCTTGGTTGGCCAAAAAGGGCGTATGCGTTTTTTCCTGAATATATTCAGGAAAAAACGCATACGCCCTTTTTGGCCAAGTGCATCATTGTGGACGTTCTGCCTCTTTTCCTATGCTTTAAATGCAATTCCAGTCTACCTCCTGAAATCGGTTTCCTGCAATTCTGCCCTGCTTTCAAGTCCTCTTGGCAGCCTTACTTCAGTATATTTTTGGACGATAGCTGTCATTTATAACTCTGCAGGTTTGTGAATTACAGTGTCCCTGAGCTCCTTTCTTCAACTCGCTTTCTCGTGAGCTGGCCGCAACACCGCAGGATGGCTTCAGGCCCTAATCTGGTTCCGGCACGGCACGCTGAGCCTTTGGTTAATTCCTCTTCCTGGTGGGAAATGAGAGTTAAATTTGCCCGTCCAGACACCTCCAGCTAGTCTGTCATTGGTTCTCCCTATTCCTGTTCATCTTCCGCAGAAATTGCAAACTGGGCCAAACAGGAGGTTAAAGGCACTGACTCTCCAAGTCGGGAGAGTGTTAGTAAAGCGTCTGGAATGTTGCACCCGAGTACCAGGGGACGAAAACTGACACATATTGGAACACGTCTCCCGATCACACGGTTCATCATACTCTGGGTTCCACATGCATGTTTTAGCTGAAGGAAGAATACCTTAAACCTGGAGAGTTGAGACCCGTGGAATGGGTACCATGCAATATGACTTCAAAGGGTCTTCATTTGCTCACCGAACCTCTCCAATCCTATCACTGCTGCGTTTATGCCCCTGTACACACACTTGATTCTCTTTCAGAGACATAGCAATCCATAGGTTTTAAGATACTTCCTAGTCAGGTACACTCTTAGGCATTTAATATGGGGTGTTGAGTCCATTTCGTTGAGCAAGGAGTAGCTCTTGTCTATTCCATATTTGGCTTAAGGAACTTTATCTGTGCTCATTTCAATCTCTGGTTTTATGCAGCACCCCAACTCACCTTTCCCCTTAAGCAAGCATAAGTTGTGTTTCTAAATTTGAGACCCTGTTCTGTTTTGGAATTCAGTTCCTGTGTAGCCAAGTTTACATTCCGTGTATTAGTGATATCTTATGATGTTTCTTTTTCTGTGTGACTTATTTCAGTTAGAATCATCATACCTGAATCCACTCATTATGCTGCTACGGGCCTGATGACATAGATTTCATTGCTGAGTGATATTGCATTGTACGTAAGTACCACAACTTCTTTATCCATTGTTCACTTTCTGCGATATTGAACTTGTACCGTAAACCAGGTTCTTGTAAACAGAGCCGTCCCAACCTTTGGGGTGGCTGTGTCTTTTGATTTTAATTTCCCTAAGCTATAGGACCATAAGTGGAAGTGCCCTAGGCTCTGTTGCTTTGTTTTTTAGATGTTTCAGGAAACACCATACACTTCTCCCGAGTGGCTGTTGGCAATTTACATCCCGCCCATCAGCATAACAAGGCTCCCAGTTCTCCATGGCCTGTCCTGCCTTTCTGGATTTTACACTTTTTTCAGATGGCCCTTTTGACCGGGGGGAAGTGAGACTTCATTGTAGTGCAGATTTCCTTTGCAAGCTTGCTTGGTTGGCCAAAAAGGGCGTATGCGTTTTTTCCTGAATATATTCAGGAAAAAACGCATACGCCCTTTTTGGCCAAGTGCATCATTGTGGACGTTCTGCCTCTTTTCCTATGCTTTAAATGCAATTCCAGTCTACCTCCTGAAATCGGTTTCCTGCAATTCTGCCCCGCTTTCAAGTCCTCTTGGCAGCCTTACTTCAGTATATTTTTGGACGATAGCTGTCATTTATAACTCTGCAGGTTTGTGAATTACAGTGCCCCTGAGCTCCTTTCTTCAACTCGCTTTCTCGTGAGCTGGCCACAACACCGCAGGATGGCTTCAGGCCCTAATCTGGTTCCGGCACGGCACGCTGAGCCTTTGGTTAATTCCTCTTCCTGGTGGGAAATGAGAGTTAAATTTGCCCGTCCAGACACCTCCAGCTAGTCTCTCATTGGTTCTCCCTATTCCTGTTCATCTTCCACAGAAATTGCAAACTGGGCCAAACAGGAGGTTAAAGGCACTGACTCTCCAAGTCGGGAGAGTGTTAGTAAAGCGTCTGGAATGTTGCACCCGAGTACCAGGGGACGAAAACTGACACATATTGGAACACGTCTCCCGATCACACGGTTGATCATACTCTGGGTTCCACATGCATGTTTTAGCTGAAGGAAGAATACCTTAAACCTGGAGAGTTGAGACCCGTGGAATGGGTACCATGCAATATGACTTCAAAGGGTCTTCATTTGCTCACCGAACCTCTCCAATACTATCACTGCTGCGTTTATGCCCCTGTACACACACTTGATTCTCTTTCAGAGACATAGCAATCCATAGGTTTTAAGATACTTCCTAGTCAGGTACACTCTTAGGCATTTAATATGGGGTGTTGAGTCCATTTCGTTGAGCAAGGAGTAGCTCTTGTCTATTCCATATTTGGCTTAAGGAACTTTATCTGTGCTCATTTCAATCTCTGGTTTTATGCAGCACCCCAACTCACCTTTCCCCTTAAGCAAGCATAAGTTGGGTTTCTAAATTTGAGACCCTGTTCTGTTTTGTAATTCAGTTCCTGTGTAGCCAAGGTTACATTCCGTGTATTAGTGATATCTTATGATGTTTCTTTTCCTGTGTGACTTATTTCAGTTAGAATCATCGTACCTGAATCCACTCATTATGCTGCTACGGGCCTGATGACATAGATTTCATTGCTGAGTGATACTGCATTGTACGTAAGTACCACAACTTCTTTATCCATTTTTCACTTTCTGCGATATTGAACTTGTACCGTAAACCAGGTTCTTGTAAACAGAGCCGTCCCAACCTTTGGGGTAGCTGTGTCTTTTTGATTTTAATTTCCCTAAGCTATAGGACCATAAGTGGAAGTGCCCTAGGCTCTGTTGCTTTGTTTTTTAGATGTTTCAGGAAACACCATACACTTCTCCCGAGTGGCTGTTGGCAATTGACATCCCGCCCATCAGCATAACAAGGCTCCCAGTTCTCCATGGCCTGTCCTGCCTTTCTGGATTTTACACTTTTTTCAGATGGCCCTTTTGACCGGGGGGAAGTGAGACTTCATTGTAGTGCAGATTTCCTTTGCAAGCTTGCTTGGTTGGCCAAAAAGGGCGTATGCGTTTTTTCCTGAATATATTCAGGAAAAAACGCATACGCCCTTTTTGGCCAAGTGCATCATTGTGGACGTTCTGCCTCTTTTCCTATGCTTTAAATGCAATTCCAGTCTACCTCCTGAAATCGGTTTCCTGCAATTCTGCCCCGCTTTCAAGTCCTCTTGGCAGCCTTACTTCAGTATATTTTTGGACGATAGCTGTCATTTATAACTCTGCAGGTTTGTGAATTACAGTGCCCCTGAGCTCCTTTCTTCAACTCGCTTTCTCGTGAGCTGGCCGCAACACCGCAGGATGGCTTCAGGCCCTAATCTGGTTCCGGCACGGCACGCTGAGCCTTTGGTTAATTCCTCTTCCTGGTGGGAAATGAGAGTTAAATTTGCCCGTCCAGACACCTCCAGCTAGTCTGTCATTGGTTCTCCCTATTCCTGTTCATCTTCCGCAGAAATTGCAAACTGGGCCAAACAGGAGGTTAAAGGCACTGACTCTCCAAGTCGGGAGAGTGTTAGTAAAGCGTCTGGCATGTTGCACCCGAGTACCAGGGGACGAAAACTGAGACATATTGGAACACGTCTCCCGATCACACGGTTGATCATACTCTGGGTTCCACATGCATGTTTTAGCTGAAGGAAGAATACCTTAAACCTGGAGAGTTGAGACCCGTGGAATGGGTACCATGCAATATGACTTCAAAGGGTCTTCATTTGCTCACCGAACCTCTCCAATCCTATCACTGCTGCGTTTATGCCCCTGTACACACACTTGATTCTCTTTCAGAGACATAGCAATCCATAGGTTTTAAGATACTTCCTAGTCAGGTACACTCTTAGGCATTTAATATGGGGTGTTGAGTCCATTTCGTTGAGCAAGGAGTAGCTCTTGTCTATTCCATATTTGGCTTAAGGAACTTTATCTGTGCTCATTTCAATCTCTGGTTTTATGCAGCACCCCAACTCACCTTTCCCCTTAAGCAAGCATAAGTTGGGTTTCTAAATTTGAGACCCTGTTCTGTTTTGGAATTCAGTTCCTGTGTAGCCAAGGTTACATTCCGTGTATTAGTGATATCTTATGATGTTTCTTTTTCTGTGTGACTTATTTCAGTTAGAATCATCGTACCTGAATCCACTCATTATGCTGCTACGGGCCTGATGACATAGATTTCATTCCTGAGTGATACTGCATTGTACGTAAGTACCACAACTTCTTTATCCATTTTTCACTTTCTGCGATATTGAACTTGTACCGTAAACCAGGTTCTTGTAAACAGAGCCGTCCCAACCTTTGGGGTGGCTGTGTCTTTTGATTTTAATTTCCCTAAGCTATAGGACCATAAGTGGAAGTGCCCTAGGCTCTGTTGCTTTGTTTTTTAGATGTTTCAGGAAACACCATACACTTCTCCCGAGTGGCTGTTGGCAATTTACATCCCGCCCATCAGCATAACAAGGCTCCCAGTTCTCCATGGCCTGTCCTGCCTTTCTGGATTTTACACTTTTTTCAGATGGCCCTTTTGACCGGGGGGAAGTGAGACTTCATTGTAGTGCAGATTTCCTTTGCAAGCTTGCTTGGTTGGCCAAAAAGGGCGTATGCGTTTTTTCCTGAATATATTCAGGAAAAAACGCATACGCCCTTTTTGGCCAAGTGCATCATTGTGGACGTTCTGCCTCTTTTCCTATGCTTTAAATGCAATTCCAGTCTACCTCCTGAAATCGGTTTCCTGCAATTCTGCCCCGCTTTCAAGTCCTCTTGGCAGCCTTACTTCAGTATATTTTTGGACGATAGCTGTCATTTATAACTCTGCAGGTTTGTGAATTACAGTGCCCCTGAGCTCCTTTCTTCAACTCGCTTTCTCGTGAGCTGGCCGCAACACCGCAGGATGGCTTCAGGCCCTAATCTGGTTCCGGCACGGCACGCTGAGCCTTTGGTTAATTCCTCTTCCTGGTGGGAAATGAGAGTTAAATTTGCCCGTCCAGACACCTCCAGCTAGTCTCTCATTGGTTCTCCCTATTCCTGTTCATCTTCCACAGAAATTGCAAACTGGGCCAAACAGGAGGTTAAAGGCACTGACTCTCCAAGTCGGGAGAGTGTTAGTAAAGCGTCTGGAATGTTGCACCCGAGTACCAGGGGACGAAAACTGACACATATTGGAACACGTCTCCCGATCACACGGTTGATCATACTCTGGGTTCCACATGCATGTTTTAGCTGAAGGAAGAATACCTTAAACCTGGAGAGTTGAGACCCGTGGAATGGGTACCATGCAATATGACTTCAAAGGGTCTTCATTTGCTCACCGAACCTCTCCAATACTATCACTGCTGCGTTTATGCCCCTGTACACACACTTGATTCTCTTTCAGAGACATAGCAATCCATAGGTTTTAAGATACTTCCTAGTCAGGTACACTCTTAGGCATTTAATATGGGGTGTTGAGTCCATTTCGTTGAGCAAGGAGTAGCTCTTGTCTATTCCATATTTGGCTTAAGGAACTTTATCTGTGCTCATTTCAATCTCTGGTTTTATGCAGCACCCCAACTCACCTTTCCCCTTAAGCAAGCATAAGTTGGGTTTCTAAATTTGAGACCCTGTTCTGTTTTGTAATTCAGTTCCTGTGTAGCCAAGGTTACATTCCGTGTATTAGTGATATCTTATGATGTTTCTTTTCCTGTGTGACTTATTTCAGTTAGAATCATCGTACCTGAATCCACTCATTATGCTGCTACGGGCCTGATGACATAGATTTCATTGCTGAGTGATACTGCATTGTACGTAAGTACCACAACTTCTTTATCCATTTTTCACTTTCTGCGATATTGAACTTGTACCGTAAACCAGGTTCTTGTAAACAGAGCCGTCCCAACCTTTGGGGTAGCTGTGTCTTTTTGATTTTAATTTCCCTAAGCTATAGGACCATAAGTGGAAGTGCCCTAGGCTCTGTTGCTTTGTTTTTTAGATGTTTCAGGAAACACCATACACTTCTCCCGAGTGGCTGTTGGCAATTGACATCCCGCCCATCAGCATAACAAGGCTCCCAGTTCTCCATGGCCTGTCCTGCCTTTCTGGATTTTACACTTTTTTCAGATGGCCCTTTTGACCGGGGGGAAGTGAGACTTCATTGTAGTGCAGATTTCCTTTGCAAGCTTGCTTGGTTGGCCAAAAAGGGCGTATGCGTTTTTTCCTGAATATATTCAGGAAAAAACGCATACGCCCTTTTTGGCCAAGTGCATCATTGTGGACGTTCTGCCTCTTTTCCTATGCTTTAAATGCAATTCCAGTCTACCTCCTGAAATCGGTTTCCTGCAATTCTGCCCCGCTTTCAAGTCCTCTTGGCAGCCTTACTTCAGTATATTTTTGGACGATAGCTGTCATTTATAACTCTGCAGGTTTGTGAATTACAGTGCCCCTGAGCTCCTTTCTTCAACTCGCTTTCTCGTGAGCTGGCCGCAACACCGCAGGATGGCTTCAGGCCCTAATCTGGTTCCGGCACGGCACGCTGAGCCTTTGGTTAATTCCTCTTCCTGGTGGGAAATGAGAGTTAAATTTGCCCGTCCAGACACCTCCAGCTAGTCTGTCATTGGTTCTCCCTATTCCTGTTCATCTTCCGCAGAAATTGCAAACTGGGCCAAACAGGAG
The DNA here is from genome assembly GCF_949774975.1 of Lagenorhynchus albirostris. Taxonomy (NCBI): domain Eukaryota; kingdom Metazoa; phylum Chordata; class Mammalia; order Artiodactyla; family Delphinidae; genus Lagenorhynchus; species Lagenorhynchus albirostris. The sequence continues at coordinate 241,190 of NW_026783368.1, forward strand.
GTTAAAGGCACTGACTCTCCAAGTCGGGAGAGTGTTAGTAAAGCGTCTGGCATGTTGCACCCGAGTACCAGGGGACGAAAACTGAGACATATTGGAACACGTCTCCCGATCACACGGTTGATCATACTCTGGGTTCCACATGCATGTTTTAGCTGAAGGAAGAATACCTTAAACCTGGAGAGTTGAGACCCGTGGAATGGGTACCATGCAATATGACTTCAAAGGGTCTTCATTTGCTCACCGAACCTCTCCAATCCTATCACTGCTGCGTTTATGCCCCTGTACACACACTTGATTCTCTTTCAGAGACATAGCAATCCATAGGTTTTAAGATACTTCCTAGTCAGGTACACTCTTAGGCATTTAATATGGGGTGTTGAGTCCATTTCGTTGAGCAAGGAGTAGCTCTTGTCTATTCCATATTTGGCTTAAGGAACTTTATCTGTGCTCATTTCAATCTCTGGTTTTATGCAGCACCCCAACTCACCTTTCCCCTTAAGCAAGCATAAGTTGGGTTTCTAAATTTGAGACCCTGTTCTGTTTTGGAATTCAGTTCCTGTGTAGCCAAGGTTACATTCCGTGTATTAGTGATATCTTATGATGTTTCTTTTTCTGTGTGACTTATTTCAGTTAGAATCATCGTACCTGAATCCACTCATTATGCTGCTACGGGCCTGATGACATAGATTTCATTCCTGAGTGATACTGCATTGTACGTAAGTACCACAACTTCTTTATCCATTTTTCACTTTCTGCGATATTGAACTTGTACCGTAAACCAGGTTCTTGTAAACAGAGCCGTCCCAACCTTTGGGGTGGCTGTGTCTTTTGATTTTAATTTCCCTAAGCTATAGGACCATAAGTGGAAGTGCCCTAGGCTCTGTTGCTTTGTTTTTTAGATGTTTCAGGAAACACCATACACTTCTCCCGAGTGGCTGTTGGCAATTTACATCCCGCCCATCAGCATAACAAGGCTCCCAGTTCTCCATGGCCTGTCCTGCCTTTCTGGATTTTACACTTTTTTCAGATGGCCCTTTTGACCGGGGGGAAGTGAGACTTCATTGTAGTGCAGATTTCCTTTGCAAGCTTGCTTGGTTGGCCAAAAAGGGCGTATGCGTTTTTTCCTGAATATATTCAGGAAAAAACGCATACGCCCTTTTTGGCCAAGTGCATCATTGTGGACGTTCTGCCTCTTTTCCTATGCTTTAAATGCAATTCCAGTCTACCTCCTGAAATCGGTTTCCTGCAATTCTGCCCCGCTTTCAAGTCCTCTTGGCAGCCTTACTTCAGTATATTTTTGGACGATAGCTGTCATTTATAACTCTGCAGGTTTGTGAATTACAGTGCCCCTGAGCTCCTTTCTTCAACTCGCTTTCTCGTGAGCTGGCCGCAACACCGCAGGATGGCTTCAGGCCCTAATCTGGTTCCGGCACGGCACGCTGAGCCTTTGGTTAATTCCTCTTCCTGGTGGGAAATGAGAGTTAAATTTGCCCGTCCAGACACCTCCAGCTAGTCTGTCATTGGTTCTCCCTATTCCTGTTCATCTTCCGCAGAAATTGCAAACTGGGCCAAACAGGAGGTTAAAGGCACTGACTCTCCAAGTCGGGAGAGTGTTAGTAAAGCGTCTGGAATGTTGCACCCGAGTACCAGGGGACGAAAACTGAGACATATTGGAACACGTCTCCCGATCACACGGTTGATCATACTCTGGGTTCCACATGCATGTTTTAGCTGAAGGAAGAATACCTTAAACCTGGAGAGTTGAGACCCGTGGAATGGGTACCATGCAATATGACTTCAAAGGGTCTTCATTTGCTCACCGAACCTCTCCAATCCTATCACTGCTGCGTTTATGCCCCTGTACACACACTTGATTCTCTTTCAGAGACATAGCAATCCATAGGTTTTAAGATACTTCCTAGTCAGGTACACTCTTAGGCATTTAATATGGGGTGTTGAGTCCATTTCGTTGAGCAAGGAGTAGCTCTTGTCTATTCCATATTTGGCTTAAGGAACTTTATCTGTGCTCATTTCAATCTCTGGTTTTATGCAGCACCCCAACTCACCTTTCCCCTTAAGCAAGCATAAGTTGGGTTTCTAAATTTGAGACCCTGTTCTGTTTTGTAATTCAGTTCCTGTGTAGCCAAGGTTACATTCCGTGTATTAGTGATATCTTATGATGTTTCTTTTTCTGTGTGACTTATTTCAGTTAGAATCATCGTACCTGAATCCACTCATTATGCTGCTACGGGCCTGATGACATAGATTTCATTGCTGAGTGATATTGCATTGTACGTAAGTACCACAACTTCTTTATCCATTTTTCACTTTCTGCGATATTGAACTTGTACCGTAAACCAGGTTCTTGTAAACAGAGCCGTCCCAACCTTTGGGGTGGCTGTGTCTTTTGATTTTAATTTCCCTAAGCCATAGGACCATAAGTGGAAGTGCCCTAGGCTCTGTTGCTTTGTTTTTTAGATGTTTCAGGAAACACCATACACTTCTCCCGAGTGGCTGTTGGCAATTTACATCCCGCCCATCAGCATAACAAGGCTCCCAGTTCTCCATGGCCTGTCCTGCCTTTCTGGATTTTACACTTTTTTCAGATGGCCCTTTTGACCGGGGGGAAGTGAGACTTCATTGTAGTGCAGATTTCCTTTGCAAGCTTGCTTGGTTGGCCAAAAAGGGCGTATGCGTTTTTTCCTGAATATATTCAGGAAAAAACGCATACGCCCTTTTTGGCCAAGTGCATCATTGTGGACGTTCTGCCTCTTTTCCTATGCTTTAAATGCAATTCCAGTCTACCTCCTGAAATCGGTTTCCTGCAATTCTGCCCTGCTTTCAAGTCCTCTTGGCAGCCTTACTTCAGTATATTTTTGGACGATAGCTGTCATTTATAACTCTGCAGGTTTGTGAATTACAGTGTCCCTGAGCTCCTTTCTTCAACTCGCTTTCTCGTGAGCTGGCCGCAACACCGCAGGATGGCTTCAGGCCCTAATCTGGTTCCGGCACGGCACGCTGAGCCTTTGGTTAATTCCTCTTCCTGGTGGGAAATGAGAGTTAAATTTGCCCGTCCAGACACCTCCAGCTAGTCTGTCATTGGTTCTCCCTATTCCTGTTCATCTTCCGCAGAAATTGCAAACTGGGCCAAACAGGAGGTTAAAGGCACTGACTCTCCAAGTCGGGAGAGTGTTAGTAAAGCGTCTGGAATGTTGCACCCGAGTACCAGGGGACGAAAACTGACACATATTGGAACACGTCTCCCGATCACACGGTTGATCATACTCTGGGTTCCACATGCATGTTTTAGCTGAAGGAAGAATACCTTAAACCTGGAGAGTTGAGACCCGTGGAATGGGTACCATGCAATATGACTTCAAAGGGTCTTCATTTGCTCACCGAACCTCTCCAATCCTATCACTGCTGCGTTTATGCCCCTGTACACACACTTGATTCTCTTTCAGAGACATAGCAATCCATAGGTTTTAAGATACTTCCTAGTCAGGTACACTCTTAGGCATTTAATATGGGGTGTTGAGTCCATTTCGTTGAGCAAGGAGTAGCTCTTGTCTATTCCATATTTGGCTTAAGGAACTTTATCTGTGCTCATTTCAATCTCTGGTTTTATGCAGCACCCCAACTCACCTTTCCCCTTAAGCAAGCATAAGTTGTGTTTCTAAATTTGAGACCCTGTTCTGTTTTGGAATTCAGTTCCTGTGTAGCCAAGTTTACATTCCGAGTATTAGTGATATCTTATGATGTTTCTTTTTCTGTGTGACTTATTTCAGTTAGAATCATCATACCTGAATCCACTCATTATGCTGCTACGGGCCTGATGACATAGATTTCATTGCTGAGTGATATTGCATTGTACGTAAGTACCACAACTTCTTTATCCATTGTTCACTTTCTGCGATATTGAACTTGTACCGTAAACCAGGTTCTTGTAAACAGAGCCGTCCCAACCTTTGGGGTGGCTGTGTCTTTTGATTTTAATTTCCCTAAGCTATAGGACCATAAGTGGAAGTGCCCTAGGCTCTGTTGCTTTGTTTTTTAGATGTTTCAGGAAACACCATACACTTCTCCCGAGTGGCTGTTGGCAATTTACATCCCGCCCATCAGCATAACAAGGCTCCCAGTTCTCCATGGCCTGTCCTGCCTTTCTGGATTTTACACTTTTTTCAGATGGCCCTTTTGACCGGGGGGAAGTGAGACTTCATTGTAGTGCAGATTTCCTTTGCAAGCTTGCTTGGTTGGCCAAAAAGGGCGTATGCGTTTTTTCCTGAATATATTCAGGAAAAAACGCATACGCCCTTTTTGGCCAAGTGCATCATTGTGGACGTTCTGCCTCTTTTCCTATGCTTTAAATGCAATTCCAGTCTACCTCCTGAAATCGGTTTCCTGCAATTCTGCCCCGCTTTCAAGTCCTCTTGGCAGCCTTACTTCAGTATATTTTTGGACGATAGCTGTCATTTATAACTCTGCAGGTTTGTGAATTACAGTGCCCCTGAGCTCCTTTCTTCAACTCGCTTTCTCGTGAGCTGGCCGCAACACCGCAGGATGGCTTCAGGCCCTAATCTGGTTCCGGCACGGCACGCTGAGCCTTTGGTTAATTCCTCTTCCTGGTGGGAAATGAGAGTTAAATTTGCCCGTCCAGACACCTCCAGCTAGTCTGTCATTGGTTCTCCCTATTCCTGTTCATCTTCCGCAGAAATTGCAAACTGGGCCAAACAGGAGGTTAAAGGCACTGACTCTCCAAGTCGGGAGAGTGTTAGTAAAGCGTCTGGAATGTTGCACCCGAGTACCAGGGGACGAAAACTGAGACATATTGGAACACGTCTCCCGATCACACGGTTGATCATACTCTGGGTTCCACATGCATGTTTTAGCTGAAGGAAGAATACCTTAAACCTGGAGAGTTGAGACCCGTGGAATGGGTACCATGCAATATGACTTCAAAGGGTCTTCATTTGCTCACCGAACCTCTCCAATCCTATCACTGCTGCGTTTATGCCCCTGTACACACACTTGATTCTCTTTCGGAGACATAGCAATCCATAGGTTTTAAGATACTTCCTAGTCAGGTACACTCTTAGGCATTTAATATGGGGTGTTGAGTCCATTTCGTTGAGCAAGGAGTAGCTCTTGTCTATTCCATATTTGGCTTAAGGAACTTTATCTGTGCTCATTTCAATCTCTGGTTTTATGCAGCACCCCAACTCACCTTTCCCCTTAAGCAAGCATAAGTTGGGTTTCTAAATTTGAGACCCTGTTCTGTTTTGTAATTCAGTTCCTGTGTAGCCAAGGTTACATTCCGTGTATTAGTGATATCTTATGATGTTTCTTTTTCTGTGTGACTTATTTCAGTTAGAATCATCGTACCTGAATCCACTCATTATGCTGCTACGGGCCTGATGACATAGATTTCATTCCTGAGTGATACTGCATTGTACGTAAGTACCACAACTTCTTTATCCACTTTTCACTTTCTGCGATATTGAACTTGTACCGTAAACCAGGTTCTTGTAAACAGAGCCGTCCCAACCTTTGGGGTGGCTGTGTCTTTTGATTTTAATTTCCCTAAGCTATAGGACCATAAGTGGAAGTGCCCTAGGCTCTGTTGCTTTGTTTTTTAGATGTTTCAGGAAACACCATACACTTCTCCCGAGTGGCTGTTGGCAATTTACATCCCGCCCATCAGCATAACAAGGCTCCCAGTTCTCCATGGCCTGTCCTGCCTTTCTGGATTTTACACTTTTTTCAGATGGCCCTTTTGACCGGCGGGAAGTGAGACTTCATTGTAGTGCAGATTTCCTTTGCAAGCTTGCTTGGTTGGCCAAAAAGGGCGTATGCGTTTTTTCCTGAATATATTCAGGAAAAAACGCATACGCCCTTTTTGGCCAAGTGCATCATTGTGGACGTTCTGCCTCTTTTCCTATGCTTTAAATGCAATTCCAGTCTACCTCCTGAAATCGGTTTCCTGCAATTCTGCCCCGCTTTCAAGTCCTCTTGGCAGCCTTACTTCAGTATATTTTTGGACGATAGCTGTCATTTATAACTCTGCAGGTTTGTGAATTACAGTGCCCCTGAGCTCCTTTCTTCAACTCGCTTTCTCGTGAGCTGGCCGCAACACCGCAGGATGGCTTCAGGCCCTAATCTGGTTCCGGCACGGCACGCTGAGCCTTTGGTTAATTCCTCTTCCTGGTGGGAAATGAGAGTTAAATTTGCCCGTCCAGACACCTCCAGCTAGTCTGTCATTGGTTCTCCCTATTCCTGTTCATCTTCCGCAGAAATTGCAAACTGGGCCAAACAGGAGGTTAAAGGCACTGACTCTCCAAGTCGGGAGAGTGTTAGTAAAGCGTCTGGAATGTTGCACCCGAGTACCAGGGGACGAAAACTGACACATATTGGAACACGTCTCCCGATCACACGGTTGATCATACTCTGGGTTCCACATGCATGTTTTAGCTGAAGGAAGAATACCTTAAACCTGGAGAGTTGAGACCCGTGGAATGGGTACCATGCAATATGACTTCAAAGGGTCTTCATTTGCTCACCGAACCTCTCCAATCCTATCACTGCTGCGTTTATGCCCCTGTACACACACTTGATTCTCTTTCAGAGACATAGCAATCCATAGGTTTTAAGATACTTCCTAGTCAGGTACACTCTTAGGCATTTAATATGGGGTGTTGAGTCCATTTCGTTGAGCAAGGAGTAGCTCTTGTCTATTCCATATTTGGCTTAAGGAACTTTATCTGTGCTCATTTCAATCTCTGGTTTTATGCAGCACCCCAACTCACCTTTCCCCTTAAGCAAGCATAAGTTGGGTTTCTAAATTTGAGACCCTGTTCTGTTTTGTAATTCAGTTCCTGTGTAGCCAAGGTTACATTCCGTGTATTAGTGATATCTTATGATGTTTCTTTTTCTGTGTGACTTATTTCAGTTAGAATCATCGTACCTGAATCCACTCATTATGCTGCTACGGGCCTGATGACATAGATTTCATTCCTGAGTGATACTGCATTGTACGTAAGTACCACAACTTCTTTATCCACTTTTCACTTTCTGCGATATTGAACTTGTACCGTAAACCAGGTTCTTGTAAACAGAGCCGTCCCAACCTTTGGGGTGGCTGTGTCTTTTGATTTTAATTTCCCTAAGCTATAGGACCATAAGTGGAAGTGCCCTAGGCTCTGTTGCTTTGTTTTTTAGATGTTTCAGGAAACACCATACACTTCTCCCGAGTGGCTGTTGGCAATTTACATCCCGCCCATCAGCATAACAAGGCTCCCAGTTCTCCATGGCCTGTCCTGCCTTTCTGGATTTTACACTTTTTTCAGATGGCCCTTTTGACCGGGGGGAAGTGAGACTTCATTGTAGTGCAGATTTCCTTTGCAAGCTTGCTTGGTTGGCCAAAAAGGGCGTATGCGTTTTTTCCTGAATATATTCAGGAAAAAACGCATACGCCCTTTTTGGCCAAGTGCATCATTGTGGACGTTCTGCCTCTTTTCCTATGCTTTCAATGCAATTCCAGTCTACCTCCTGAAATCGGTTTCCTGCAATTCTGCCCCGCTTTCAAGTCCTCTTGGCAGCCTTACTTCAGTATATTTTTGGACGATAGCTGTCATTTATAACTCTGCAGGTTTGTGAATTACAGTGCCCCTGAGCTCCTTTCTTCAACTCGCTTTCTCGTGAGCTGGCCGCAACACCGCAGGATGGCTTCAGGCCCTAATCTGGTTCCGGCACGGCACGCTGAGCCTTTGGTTAATTCCTCTTCCTGGTGGGAAATGAGAGTTAAATTTGCCCGTCCAGACACCTCCAGCTAGTCTGTCATTGGTTCTCCCTATTCCTGTTCATCTTCCGCAGAAATTGCAAACTGGGCCAAACAGGAGGTTAAAGGCACTGACTCTCCAAGTCGGGAGAGTGTTAGTAAAGCGTCTGGAATGTTGCACCCGAGTACCAGGGGACGAAAACTGAGACATATTGGAACACGTCTCCCGATCACACGGTTGATCATACTCTGGGTTCCACATGCATGTTTTAGCTGAAGGAAGAATACCTTAAACCTGGAGAGTTGAGACCCGTGGAATGGGTACCATGCAATATGACTTCAAAGGGTCTTCATTTGCTCACCGAACCTCTCCAATCCTATCACTGCTGCGTTTATGCCCCTGTACACACACTTGATTCTCTTTCAGAGACATAGCAATCCATAGGTTTTAAGATACTTCCTAGTCAGGTACACTCTTAGGCATTTAATATGGGGTGTTGAGTCCATTTCGTTGAGCAAGGAGTAGCTCTTGTCTATTCCATATTTGGCTTAAGGAACTTTATCTGTGCTCATTTCAATCTCTGGTTTTATGCAGCACCCCAACTCACCTTTCCCCTTAAGCAAGCATAAGTTGGGTTTCTAAATTTGAGACCCTGTTCTGTTTTGTAATTCAGTTCCTGTGTAGCCAAGGTTACATTCCGTGTATTAGTGATATCTTATGATGTTTCTTTTTCTGTGTGACTTATTTCAGTTAGAATCATCGTACCTGAATCCACTCATTATGCTGCTACGGGCCTGATGACATAGATTTCATTGCTGAGTGATATTGCATTGTACGTAAGTACCACAACTTCTTTATCCATTGTTCACTTTCTGCGATATTGAACTTGTACCGTAAACCAGGTTCTTGTAAACAGAGCCGTCCCAACCTTTGGGGTGGCTGTGTCTTTTGATTTTAATTTCCCTAAGCTATAGGACCATAAGTGGAAGTGCCCTAGGCTCTGTTGCTTTGTTTTTTAGATGTTTCAGGAAACACCATACACTTCTCCCGAGTGGCTGTTGGCAATTTACATCCCGCCCATCAGCATAACAAGGCTCCCAGTTCTCCATGGCCTGTCCTGCCTTTCTGGATTTTACACTTTTTTCAGATGGCCCTTTTGACCGGGGGGAAGTGAGACTTCATTGTAGTGCAGATTTCCTTTGCAAGCTTGCTTGGTTGGCCAAAAAGGGCGTATGCGTTTTTTCCTGAATATATTCAGGAAAAAACGCATACGCCCTTTTTGGCCAAGTGCATCATTGTGGACGTTCTGCCTCTTTTCCTATGCTTTAAATGCAATTCCAGTCTACCTCCTGAAATCGGTTTCCTGCAATTCTGCCCCGCTTTCAAGTCCTCTTGGCAGCCTTACTTCAGTATATTTTTGGACGATAGCTGTCATTTATAACTCTGCAGGTTTGTGAATTACAGTGCCCCTGAGCTCCTTTCTTCAACTCGCTTTCTCGTGAGCTGGCCACAACACCGCAGGATGGCTTCAGGCCCTAATCTGGTTCCGGCACGGCACGCTGAGCCTTTGGTTAATTCCTCTTCCTGGTGGGAAATGAGAGTTAAATTTGCCCGTCCAGACACCTCCAGCTAGTCTGTCATTGGTTCTCCCTATTCCTGTTCATCTTCCGCAGAAATTGCAAACTGGGCCAAACAGGAGGTTAAAGGCACTGACTCTCCAAGTCGGGAGAGTGTTAGTAAAGCGTCTGGAATGTTGCACCCGAGTACCAGGGGACGAAAACTGACACATATTGGAACACGTCTCCCGATCACACGGTTGATCATACTCTGGGTTCCACATGCATGTTTTAGCTGAAGGAAGAATACCTTAAACCTGGAGAGTTGAGACCCGTGGAATGGGTACCATGCAATATGACTTCAAAGGGTCTTCATTTGCTCACCGAACCTCTCCAATCCTATCACTGCTGCGTTTATGCCCCTGTACACACACTTGATTCTCTTTCGGAGACATAGCAATCCATAGGTTTTAAGATACTTCCTAGTCAGGTACACTCTTAGGCATTTAATATGGGGTGTTGAGTCCATTTCGTTGAGCAAGGAGTAGCTCTTGTCTATTCCATATTTGGCTTAAGGAACTTTATCTGTGCTCATTTCAATCTCTGGTTTTATGCAGCACCCCAACTCACCTTTCCCCTTAAGCAAGCATAAGTTGGGTTTCTAAATTTGAGACCCTGTTCTGTTTTGTAATTCAGTTCCTGTGTAGCCAAGGTTACATTCCGTGTATTAGTGATATCTTATGATGTTTCTTTTTCTGTGTGACTTATTTCAGTTAGAATCATCGTACCTGAATCCACTCATTATGCTGCTACGGGCCTGATGACATAGATTTCATTCCTGAGTGATACTGCATTGTACGTAAGTACCACAACTTCTTTATCCACTTTTCACTTTCTGCGATATTGAACTTGTACCGTAAACCAGGTTCTTGTAAACAGAGCCGTCCCAACCTTTGGGGTGGCTGTGTCTTTTTGATTTTAATTTCCCTAAGCTATAGGACCATAAGTGGAAGTGCCCTAGGCTCTGTTGCTTTGTTTTTTAGATGTTTCAGGAAACACCATACACTTCTCCCGAGTGGCTGTTGGCAATTTACATCCCGCCCATCAGCATAACAAGGCTCCCAGTTCTCCATGGCCTGTCCTGCCTTTCTGGATTTTACACTTTTTTCAGATGGCCCTTTTGACCGGGGGGAAGTGAGACTTCATTGTAGTGCAGATTTCCTTTGCAAGCTTGCTTGGTTGGCCAAAAAGGGCATATGCGTTTTTTCCTGAATAAATTCAGGAAAAAACGCATACGCCCTTTTTGGCCAAGTGCATCATTGTGGACGTTCTGCCTCTTTTCCTATGCTTTAAATGCAATTCCAGTCTACCTCCTGAAATCGGTTTCCTGCAATTCTGCCCCGCTTTCAAGTCCTCTTGGCAGCCTTACTTCAGTATATTTTTGGACGATAGCTGTCATTTATAACTCTGCAGGTTTGTGAATTACAGTGCCCCTGAGCTCCTTTCTTCAACTCGCTTTCTCGTGAGCTGGCCGCAACACCGCAGGATGGCTTCAGGCCCTAATCTGGTTCCGGCACGGCACGCTGAGCCTTTGGTTAATTCCTCTTCCTGGTGGGAAATGAGAGTTAAATTTGCCCGTCCAGACACCTCCAGCTAGTCTGTCATTGGTTCTCCCTATTCCTGTTCATCTTCCGCAGAAATTGCAAACTGGGCCAAACAGGAGGTTAAAGGCACTGACTCTCCAAGTCGGGAGAGTGTTAGTAAAGCGTCTGGAATGTTGCACCCGAGTACCAGGGGACGAAAACTGACACATATTGGAACACGTCTCCCGATCACACGGTTGATCATACTCTGGGTTCCACATGCATGTTTTAGCTGAAGGAAGAATACCTTAAACCTGGAGAGTTGAGACCCGTGGAATGGGTACCATGCAATATGACTTCAAAGGGTCTTCATTTGCTCACCGAACCTCTCCAATCCTATCACTGCTGCGTTTATGCCCCTGTACACACACTTGATTCTCTTTCAGAGACATAGCAATCCATAGGTTTTAAGATACTTCCTAGTCAGGTACACTCTTAGGCATTTAATATGGGGTGTTGAGTCCATTTCGTTGAGCAAGGAGTAGCTCTTGTCTATTCCATATTTGGCTTAAGGAACTTTATCTGTGCTCATTTCAATCTCTGGTTTTATGCAGCACCCCAACTCACCTTTCCCCTTAAGCAAGCATAAGTTGGGTTTCTAAATTTGAGACCCTGTTCTGTTTTGTAATTCTGTTCCTGTGTAGCCAAGGTTACATTCCGTGTATTAGTGATATCTTATGATGTTTCTTTTCCTGTGTGACTTATTTCAGTTAGAATCATCGTACCTGAATCCACTCATTATGCTGCTACGGGCCTGATGACATAGATTTCATTGCTGAGTGATACTGCATTGTACGTAAGTACCACAACTTCTTTATCCATTTTTCACTTTCTGCGATATTGAACTTGTACCGTAAACCAGGTTCTTGTAAACAGAGCCGTCCCAACCTTTGGGGTGGCTGTGTCTTTTTGATTTTAATTTCCCTAAGCTATAGGACCATAAGTGGAAGTGCCCTAGGCTCTGTTGCTTTGTTTTTTAGATGTTTCAGGAAACACCATACACTTCTCCCGAGTGGCTGTTGGCAATTTACATCCCGCCCATCAGCATAACAAGGCTCCCAGTTCTCCATGGCCTGTCCTGCCTTTCTGGATTTTACACTTTTTTCAGATGGCCCTTTTGACCGGGGGGAAGTGAGACTTCATTGTAGTGCAGATTTCCTTTGCAAGCTTGCTTGGTTGGCCAAAAAGGGCGTATGCATTTTTTCCTGAATATATTCAGGAAAAAACGCATACGCCCTTTTTGGCCAAGTGCATCATTGTGGACGTTCTGCCTCTTTTCCTATGCTTTAAATGCAATTCCAGTCTACCTCCTGAAATCGGTTTCCTGCAATTCTGCCCCGCTTTCAAGTCCTCTTGGCAGCCTTACTTCAGTATATTTTTGGACGATAGCTGTCATTTATAACTCTGCAGGTTTGTGAATTACAGTGCCCCTGAGCTCCTTTCTTCAACTCGCTTTCTCGTGAGCTGGCCGCAACACCGCAGGATGGCTTCAGGCCCTAATCTGGTTCCGGCACGGCACGCTGAGCCTTTGGTTAATTCCTCTTCCTGGTGGGAAATGAGAGTTAAATTTGCCCGTCCAGACACCTCCAGCTAGTCTGTCATTGGTTCTCCCTATTCCTGTTCATCTTCCGCAGAAATTGCAAACTGGGCCAAACAGGAGGTTAAAGGCACTGACTCTCCAAGTCGGGAGAGTGTTAGTAAAGCGTCTGGAATGTTGCACCCGAGTACCAGGGGACGAAAACTGAGACATATTGGAACACGTCTCCCGATCACACGGTTGATCATACTCCGGGTTCCACATGCATGTTTTAGCTGAAGGAAGAATACCTTAAACCTGGAGAGTTGAGACCCGTGGAATGGGTACCATGCAATATGACTTCAAAGGGTCTTCATTTGCTCACCGAACCTCTCCAATCCTATCACTGCTGCGTTTATGCCCCTGTACACACACTTGATTCTCTTTCGGAGACATAGCAATCCATAGGTTTTAAGATACTTCCTAGTCAGGTACACTCTTAGGCATTTAATATGGGGTGTTGAGTCCATTTCGTTGAGCAAGGAGTAGCTCTTGTCTATTCCATATTTGGCTTAAGGAACTTTATCTGTGCTCATTTCAATCTCTGGTTTTATGCAGCACCCCAACTCACCTTTCCCCTTAAGCAAGCATAAGTTGGGTTTCTAAATTTGAGACCCTGTTCTGTTTTGGAATTCAGTTCCTGTGTAGCCAAGGTTACATTCCGTGTATTAGTGATATCTTATGATGTTTCTTTTTCTGTGTGACTTATTTCAGTTAGAATCATCGTACCTGAATCCACTCATTATGCTGCTACGGGCCTGATGACATAGATTTCATTGCTGAGTGATATTGCATTGTACGTAAGTACCACAACTTCTTTATCCATTTTTCACTTTCTGCGATATTGAACTTGTACCGTAAACCAGGTTCTTGTAAACAGAGCCGTCCCAACTTTTGGGGTGGCTGTGTCTTTTGATTTTAATTTCCCTAAGCCATAGGACCATAAGTGGAAGTGCCCTAGGCTCTGTTGCTTTGTTTTTTAGATGTTTCAGGAAACACCATACACTTCTCCCGAGTGGCTGTTGGCAATTTACATCCCGCCCATCAGCATAACAAGGCTCCCAGTTCTCCATGGCCTGTCCTGCCTTTCTGGATTTTACACTTTTTTCAGATGGCCCTTTTGACCGGGGGGAAGTGAGACTTCATTGTAGTGCAGATTTCCTTTGCAAGCTTGCTTGGTTGGCCAAAAAGGGCGTATGCGTTTTTTCCTGAATATATTCAGGAAAAAACGCATACGCCCTTTTTGGCCAAGTGCATCATTGTGGACGTTCTGCCTCTTTTCCTATGCTTTAAATGCAATTCCAGTCTACCTCCTGAAATCGGTTTCCTGCAATTCTGCCCTGCTTTCAAGTCCTCTTGGCAGCCTTACTTCAGTATATTTTTGGACGATAGCTGTCATTTATAACTCTGCAGGTTTGTGAATTACAGTGTCCCTGAGCTCCTTTCTTCAACTCGCTTTCTCGTGAGCTGGCCGCAACACCGCAGGATGGCTTCAGGCCCTAATCTGGTTCCGGCACGGCACGCTGAGCCTTTGGTTAATTCCTCTTCCTGGTGGGAAATGAGAGTTAAATTTGCCCGTCCAGACACCTCCAGCTAGTCTGTCATTGGTTCTCCCTATTCCTGTTCATCTTCCGCAGAAATTGCAAACTGGGCCAAACAGGAGGTTAAAGGCACTGACTCTCCAAGTCGGGAGAGTGTTAGTAAAGCGTCTGGAATGTTGCACCCGAGTACCAGGGGACGAAAACTGACACATATTGGAACACGTCTCCCGATCACACGGTTGATCATACTCTGGGTTCCACATGCATGTTTTAGCTGAAGGAAGAATACCTTAAACCTGGAGAGTTGAGACCCGTGGAATGGGTACCATGCAATATGACTTCAAAGGGTCTTCATTTGCTCACCGAACCTCTCCAATACTATCACTGCTGCGTTTATGCCCCTGTACACACACTTGATTCTCTTTCGGAGACATAGCAATCCATAGGTTTTAAGATACTTCCTAGTCAGGTACACTCTTAGGCATTTAATATGGGGTGTTGAGTCCATTTCGTTGAGCAAGGAGTAGCTCTTGTCTATTCCATATTTGGCTTAAGGAACTTTATCTGTGCTCATTTCAATCTCTGGTTTTATGCAGCACCCCAACTCACCTTTCCCCTTAAGCAAGCATAAGTTGGGTTTCTAAATTTGAGACCCTGTTCTGTTTTGTAATTCAGTTCCTGTGTAGCCAAGGTTACATTCCGTGTATTAGTGATATCTTATGATGTTTCTTTTCCTGTGTGACTTATTTCAGTTAGAATCATCGTACCTGAATCCACTCATTATGCTGCTACGGGCCTGATGACATAGATTTCATTCCTGAGTGATACTGCATTGTACGTAAGTACCACAACTTCTTTATCCACTTTTCACTTTCTGCGATATTGAACTTGTACCGTAAACCAGGTTCTTGTAAACAGAGCCGTCCCAACCTTTGGGGTGGCTGTGTCTTTTTGATTTTAATTTCCCTAAGCTATAGGACCATAAGTGGAAGTGCCCTAGGCTCTGTTGCTTTGTTTTTTAGATGTTTCAGGAAACACCATACACTTCTCCCGAGTGGCTGTTGGCAATTTACATCCCGCCCATCAGCATAACAAGGCTCCCAGTTCTCCATGGCCTGTCCTGCCTTTCTGGATTTTACACTTTTTTCAGATGGCCCTTTTGACCGGGGGGAAGTGAGACTTCATTGTAGTGCAGATTTCCTTTGCAAGCTTGCTTGGTTGGCCAAAAAGGGCGTATGCATTTTTTCCTGAATATATTCAGGAAAAAACGCATACGCCCTTTTTGGCCAAGTGCATCATTGTGGACGTTCTGCCTCTTTTCCTATGCTTTAAATGCAATTCCAGTCTACCTCCTGAAATCGGTTTCCTGCAATTCTGCCCCGCTTTCAAGTCCTCTTGGCAGCCTTACTTCAGTATATTTTTGGACGATAGCTGTCATTTATAACTCTGCAGGTTTGTGAATTACAGTGCCCCTGAGCTCCTTTCTTCAACTCGCTTTCTCGTGAGCTGGCCGCAACACCGCAGGATGGCTTCAGGCCCTAATCTGGTTCCGGCACGGCACGCTGAGCCTTTGGTTAATTCCTCTTCCTGGTGGGAAATGAGAGTTAAATTTGCCCGTCCAGACACCTCCAGCTAGTCTGTCATTGGTTCTCCCTATTCCTGTTCATCTTCCGCAGAAATTGCAAACTGGGCCAAACAGGAGGTTAAAGGCACTGACTCTCCAAGTCGGGAGAGTGTTAGTAAAGCGTCTGGAATGTTGCACCCGAGTACCAGGGGACGAAAACTGAGACATATTGGAACACGTCTCCCGATCACACGGTTGATCATACTCCGGGTTCCACATGCATGTTTTAGCTGAAGGAAGAATACCTTAAACCTGGAGAGTTGAGACCCGTGGAATGGGTACCATGCAATATGACTTCAAAGGGTCTTCATTTGCTCACCGAACCTCTCCAATCCTATCACTGCTGCGTTTATGCCCCTGTACACACACTTGATTCTCTTTCGGAGACATAGCAATCCATAGGTTTTAAGATACTTCCTAGTCAGGTACACTCTTAGGCATTTAATATGGGGTGTTGAGTCCATTTCGTTGAGCAAGGAGTAGCTCTTGTCTATTCCATATTTGGCTTAAGGAACTTTATCTGTGCTCATTTCAATCTCTGGTTTTATGCAGCACCCCAACTCACCTTTCCCCTTAAGCAAGCATAAGTTGGGTTTCTAAATTTGAGACCCTGTTCTGTTTTGGAATTCAGTTCCTGTGTAGCCAAGGTTACATTCCGTGTATTAGTGATATCTTATGATGTTTCTTTTTCTGTGTGACTTATTTCAGTTAGAATCATCGTACCTGAATCCACTCATTATGCTGCTACGGGCCTGATGACATAGATTTCATTGCTGAGTGATATTGCATTGTACGTAAGTACCACAACTTCTTTATCCATTTTTCACTTTCTGCGATATTGAACTTGTACCGTAAACCAGGTTCTTGTAAACAGAGCCGTCCCAACTTTTGGGGTGGCTGTGTCTTTTGATTTTAATTTCCCTAAGCCATAGGACCATAAGTGGAAGTGCCCTAGGCTCTGTTGCTTTGTTTTTTAGATGTTTCAGGAAACACCATACACTTCTCCCGAGTGGCTGTTGGCAATTTACATCCCGCCCATCAGCATAACAAGGCTCCCAGTTCTCCATGGCCTGTCCTGCCTTTCTGGATTTTACACTTTTTTCAGATGGCCCTTTTGACCGGGGGGAAGTGAGACTTCATTGTAGTGCAGATTTCCTTTGCAAGCTTGCTTGGTTGGCCAAAAAGGGCGTATGCGTTTTTTCCTGAATATATTCAGGAAAAAACGCATACGCCCTTTTTGGCCAAGTGCATCATTGTGGACGTTCTGCCTCTTTTCCTATGCTTTAAATGCAATTCCAGTCTACCTCCTGAAATCGGTTTCCTGCAATTCTGCCCTGCTTTCAAGTCCTCTTGGCAGCCTTACTTCAGTATATTTTTGGACGATAGCTGTCATTTATAACTCTGCAGGTTTGTGAATTACAGTGTCCCTGAGCTCCTTTCTTCAACTCGCTTTCTCGTGAGCTGGCCGCAACACCGCAGGATGGCTTCAGGCCCTAATCTGGTTCCGGCACGGCACGCTGAGCCTTTGGTTAATTCCTCTTCCTGGTGGGAAATGAGAGTTAAATTTGCCCGTCCAGACACCTCCAGCTAGTCTGTCATTGGTTCTCCCTATTCCTGTTCATCTTCCGCAGAAATTGCAAACTGGGCCAAACAGGAGGTTAAAGGCACTGACTCTCCAAGTCGGGAGAGTGTTAGTAAAGCGTCTGGAATGTTGCACCCGAGTACCAGGGGACGAAAACTGACACATATTGGAACACGTCTCCCGATCACACGGTTGATCATACTCTGGGTTCCACATGCATGTTTTAGCTGAAGGAAGAATACCTTAAACCTGGAGAGTTGAGACCCGTGGAATGGGTACCATGCAATATGACTTCAAAGGGTCTTCATTTGCTCACCGAACCTCTCCAATACTATCACTGCTGCGTTTATGCCCCTGTACACACACTTGATTCTCTTTCGGAGACATAGCAATCCATAGGTTTTAAGATACTTCCTAGTCAGGTACACTCTTAGGCATTTAATATGGGGTGTTGAGTCCATTTCGTTGAGCAAGGAGTAGCTCTTGTCTATTCCATATTTGGCTTAAGGAACTTTATCTGTGCTCATTTCAATCTCTGGTTTTATGCAGCACCCCAACTCACCTTTCCCCTTAAGCAAGCATAAGTTGGGTTTCTAAATTTGAGACCCTGTTCTGTTTTGTAATTCAGTTCCTGTGTAGCCAAGGTTACATTCCGTGTATTAGTGATATCTTATGATGTTTCTTTTCCTGTGTGACTTATTTCAGTTAGAATCATCGTACCTGAATCCACTCATTATGCTGCTACGGGCCTGATGACATAGATTTCATTCCTGAGTGATACTGCATTGTACGTAAGTACCACAACTTCTTTATCCACTTTTCACTTTCTGCGATATTGAACTTGTACCGTAAACCAGGTTCTTGTAAACAGAGCCGTCCCAACCTTTGGGGTGGCTGTGTCTTTTTGATTTTAATTTCCCTAAGCTATAGGACCATAAGTGGAAGTGCCCTAGGCTCTGTTGCTTTGTTTTTTAGATGTTTCAGGAAACACCATACACTTCTCCCGAGTGGCTGTTGGCAATTTACATCCCGCCCATCAGCATAACAAGGCTCCCAGTTCTCCATGGCCTGTCCTGCCTTTCTGGATTTTACACATTTTTCAGATGGCCCTTTTGACCGGGGGGAAGTGAGACTTCATTGTAGTGCAGATTTCCTTTGCAAGCTTGCTTGGTTGGCCAAAAAGGGCATATGCGTTTTTTCCTGAATAAATTCAGGAAAAAACGCATACGCCCTTTTTGGCCAAGTGCATCATTGTGGACGTTCTGCCTCTTTTCCTATGCTTTAAATGCAATTCCAGTCTACCTCCTGAAATCGGTTTCCTGCAATTCTGCCCCGCTTTCAAGTCCTCTTGGCAGCCTTACTTCAGTATATTTTTGGACGATAGCTGTCATTTATAACTCTGCAGGTTTGTGAATTACAGTGCCCCTGAGCTCCTTTCTTCAACTCGCTTTCTTGTGAGCTGGCCGCAACACCGCAGGATGGCTTCAGGCCCTAATCTGGTTCCGGCACGGCACGCTGAGCCTTTGGTTAATTCCTCTTCCTGGTGGGAAATGAGAGTTAAATTTGCCCGTCCAGACACCTCCAGCTAGTCTGTCATTGGTTCTCCCTATTCCTGTTCATCTTCCGCAGAAATTGCAAACTGGGCCAAACAGGAGGTTAAAGGCACTGACTCTCCAAGTCGGGAGAGTGTTAGTAAAGCGTCTGGAATGTTGCACCCGAGTACCAGGGGACGAAAACTGACACATATTGGAACACGTCTCCCGATCACACGGTTGATCATACTCTGGGTTCCACATGCATGTTTTAGCTGAAGGAAGAATACCTTAAACCTGGAGAGTTGAGACCCGTGGAATGGGTACCATGCAATATGACTTCAAAGGGTCTTCATTTGCTCACCGAACCTCTCCAATCCTATCACTGCTGCGTTTATGCCCCTGTACACACACTTGATTCTCTTTCAGAGACATAGCAATCCATAGGTTTTAAGATACTTCCTAGTCAGGTACACTCTTAGGCATTTAATATGGGGTGTTGAGTCCATTTCGTTGAGCAAGGAGTAGCTCTTGTCTATTCCATATTTGGCTTAAGGAACTTTATCTGTGCTCATTTCAATCTCTGGTTTTATGCAGCACCCCAACTCACCTTTCCCCTTAAGCAAGCATAAGTTGGGTTTCTAAATTTGAGACCCTGTTCTGTTTTGTAATTCAGTTCCTGTGTAGCCAAGGTTACATTCCGTGTATTAGTGATATCTTATGATGTTTCTTTTCCTGTGTGACTTATTTCAGTTAGAATCATCGTACCTGAATCCACTCATTATGCTGCTACGGGCCTGATGACATAGATTTCATTGCTGAGTGATACTGCATTGTACGTAAGTACCACAACTTCTTTATCCATTTTTCACTTTCTGCGATATTGAACTTGTACCGTAAACCAGGTTCTTGTAAACAGAGCCGTCCCAACCTTTGGGGTGGCTGTGTCTTTTTGATTTTAATTTCCCTAAGCTATAGGACCATAAGTGGAAGTGCCCTAGGCTCTGTTGCTTTGTTTTTTAGATGTTTCAGGAAACACCATACACTTCTCCCGAGTGGCTGTTGGCAATTGACATCCCGCCCATCAGCATAACAAGGCTCCCAGTTCTCCATGGCCTGTCCTGCCTTTCTGGATTTTACACTTTTTTCAGATGGCCCTTTTGACCGGGGGGAAGTGAGACTTCATTGTAGTGCAGATTTCCTTTGCAAGCTTGCTTGGTTGGCCAAAAAGGGCGTATGCGTTTTTTCCTGAATATATTTAGGAAAAAACGCATACGCCCTTTTTGGCCAAGTGCATCATTGTGGACGTTCTGCCTCTTTTCCTATGCTTTAAATGCAATTCCAGTCTACCTCCTGAAATCGGTTTCCTGCAATTCTGCCCCGCTTTCAAGTCCTCTTGGCAGCCTTACTTCAGTATATTTTTGGACGATAGCTGTCATTTATAACTCTGCAGGTTTGTGAATTACAGTGTCCCTGAGCTCCTTTCTTCAACTCGCTTTCTCGTGAGCTGGCCGCAACACCGCAGGATGGCTTCAGGCCCTAATCTGGTTCCGGCACGGCACGCTGAGCCTTTGGTTAATTCCTCTTCCTGGTGGGAAATGAGAGTTAAATTTGCCCGTCCAGACACCTCCAGCTAGTCTGTCATTGGTTCTCCCTATTCCTGTTCATCTTCCGCAGAAATTGCAAACTGGGCCAAACAGGAGGTTAAAGGCACTGACTCTCCAAGTCGGGAGAGTGTTAGTAAAGCGTCTGGAATGTTGCACCCGAGTACCAGGGGACGAAAACTGAGACATATTGGAACACGTCTCCCGATCACACGGTTGATCATACTCTGGGTTCCACATGCATGTTTTAGCTGAAGGAAGAATACGTTAAAACTGGAGAGTTGAGACCCGTGGAATGGGTACCATGCAATATGACTTCAAAGGGTCTTCATTTGCTCACCGAACCTCTCCAATCCTATCACTGCTGCGTTTATGCCCCTGTACACACACTTGATTCTCTTTCAGAGACATAGCAATCCATAGGTTTTAAGATACTTCCTAGTCAGGTACACTCTTAGGCATTTAATATGGGGTGTTGAGTCCATTTCGTTGAGCAAGGAGTAGCTCTTGTCTATTCCATATTTGGCTTAAGGAACTTTATCTGTGCTCATTTCAATCTCTGGTTTTATGCAGCACCCCAACTCACCTTTCCCCTTAAGCAAGCATAAGTTGGGTTTCTAAATTTGAGACCCTGTTCTGTTTTGTAATTCAGTTCCTGTGTAGCCAAGGTTACATTCCGTGTATTAGTGATATCTTATGATGTTTCTTTTCCTGTGTGACTTATTTCAGTTAGAATCATCGTACCTGAATCCACTCATTATGCTGCTACGGGCCTGATGACATAGATTTCATTGCTGAGTGATACTGCATTGTACGTAAGTACCACAACTTCTTTATCCATTTTTCACTTTCTGCGATATTGAACTTGTACGGTAAACCAGGTTCTTGTAAACAGAGCCGTCCCAACCTTTGGGGTGGCTGTGTCTTTTTGATTTTAATTTCCCTAAGCTATAGGACCATAAGTGGAAGTGCCCTAGGCTCTGTTGCTTTGTTTTTTAGATGTTTCAGGAAACACCATACACTTCTCCCGAGTGGCTGTTGGCAATTTACATCCCGCCCATCAGCATAACAAGGCTCCCAGTTCTCCATGGCCTGTCCTGCCTTTCTGGATTTTACACTTTTTTCAGATGGCCCTTTTGACCGGGGGGAAGTGAGACTTCATTGTAGTGCAGATTTCCTTTGCAAGCTTGCTTGGTTGGCCAAAAAGGGCGTATGCGTTTTTTCCTGAATATATTCAGGAAAAAACGCATACGCCCTTTTTGGCCAAGTGCATCATTGTGGACGTTCTGCCTCTTTTCCTATGCTTTAAATGCAATTCCAGTCTACCTCCTGAAATCGGTTTCCTGCAATTCTGCCCCGCTTTCAAGTCCTCTTGGCAGCCTTACTTCAGTATATTTTTGGACGATAGCTGTCATTTATAACTCTGCAGGTTTGTGAATTACAGTGCCCCTGAGCTCCTTTCTTCAACTCGCTTTCTCGTGAGCTGGCCGCAACACCGCAGGATGGCTTCAGGCCCTAATCTGGTTCCGGCACGGCACGCTGAGCCTTTGGTTAATTCCTCTTCCTGGTGGGAAATGAGAGTTAAATTTGCCCGTCCAGACACCTCCAGCTAGTCTGTCATTGGTTCTCCCTATTCCTGTTCATCTTCCGCAGAAATTGCAAACTGGGCCAAACAGGAGGTTAAAGGCACTGACTCTCCAAGTCGGGAGAGTGTTAGTAAAGCGTCTGGAATGTTGCACCCGAGTACCAGGGGACGAAAACTGAGACATATTGGAACACGGCTCCCGATCACACGGTTGATCATACTCTGGGTTCCACATGCATGTTTTAGCTGAAGGAAGAATACCTTAAACCTGGAGAGTTGAGACCCGTGGAATGGGTACCATGCAATATGACTTCAAAGGGTCTTCATTTGCTCACCGAACCTCTCCAATCCTATCACTGCTGCATTTATGCCCCTGTACACACACTTGATTCTCTTTCAGAGACATAGCAATCCATAGGTTTTAAGATACTTCCTAGTCAGGTACACTCTTAGGCATTTAATATGGGGTGTTGAGTCCATTTCGTTGAGCAAGGAGTAGCTCTTGTCTATTCCATATTTGGCTTAAGGAACTTTATCTGTGCTCATTTCAATCTCTGGTTTTATGCAGCACCCCAACTCACCTTTCCCCTTAAGCAAGCATAAGTTGGGTTTCTAAATTTGAGACCCTGTTCTGTTTTGGAATTCAGTTCCTGTGTAGCCAAGTTTACATTCCGTGTATTAGTGATATCTTATGATGTTTCTTTTTCTGTGTGACTTATTTCAGTTAGAATCATCGTACCTGAATCCACTCATTATGCTGCTACGGGCCTGATGACATAGATTTCATTCCTGAGTGATACTGCATTGTACGTAAGTACCACAACTTGTTTATCCACTTTTCACTTTCTGTGATATTGAACTTGTACCGTAAACCAGGTTCTTGTAAACAGAGCCGTCCCAACCTTTGGGGTGGCTGTGTCTTTTTGATTTTAATTTCCCTAAGCTATAGGACCATAAGTGGAAGTGCCCTAGGCTCTGTTGCTTTGTTTTTTAGATGTTTCAGGAAACACCATACACTTCTCCCGAGTGGCTGTTGGCAATTTACATCCCGCCCATCAGCATAACAAGGCTCCCAGTTCTCCATGGCCTGTCCTGCCTTTCTGGATTTTACACTTTTTTCAGATGGCCCTTTTGACCGGGGGGAAGTGAGACTTCATTGTAGTGCAGATTTCCTTTGCAAGCTTGCTTGGTTGGCCAAAAAGGGCATATGCGTTTTTTCCTGAATAAATTCAGGAAAAAACGCATACGCCCTTTTTGGCCAAGTGCATCATTGTGGACGTTCTGCCTCTTTTCCTATGCTTTAAATGCAATTCCAGTCTACCTCCTGAAATCGGTTTCCTGCAATTCTGCCCCGCTTTCAAGTCCTCTTGGCAGCCTTACTTCAGTATATTTTTGGACGATAGCTGTCATTTATAACTCTGCAGGTTTGTGAATTACAGTGCCCCTGAGCTCCTTTCTTCAACTCGCTTTCTCGTGAGCTGGCCGCAACACCGCAGGATGGCTTCAGGCCCTAATCTGGTTCCGGCACGGCACGCTGAGCCTTTGGTTAATTCCTCTTCCTGGTGGGAAATGAGAGTTAAATTTGCCCGTCCAGACACCTCCAGCTAGTCTGTCATTGGTTCTCCCTATTCCTGTTCATCTTCCGCAGAAATTGCAAACTGGGCCAAACAGGAGGTTAAAGGCACTGACTCTCCAAGTCGGGAGAGTGTTAGTAAAGCGTCTGGAATGTTGCACCCGAGTACCAGGGGACGAAAACTGACACATATTGGAACACGTCTCCCGATCACACGGTTGATCATACTCTGGGTTCCACATGCATGTTTTAGCTGAAGGAAGAATACCTTAAACCTGGAGAGTTGAGACCCGTGGAATGGGTACCATGCAATATGACTTCAAAGGGTCTTCATTTGCTCACCGAACCTCTCCAATCCTATCACTGCTGCGTTTATGCCCCTGTACACACACTTGATTCTCTTTCAGAGACATAGCAATCCATAGGTTTTAAGATACTTCCTAGTCAGGTACACTCTTAGGCATTTAATATGGGGTGTTGAGTCCATTTCGTTGAGCAAGGAGTAGCTCTTGTCTATTCCATATTTGGCTTAAGGAACTTTATCTGTGCTCATTTCAATCTCTGGTTTTATGCAGCACCCCAACTCACCTTTCCCCTTAAGCAAGCATAAGTTGGGTTTCTAAATTTGAGACCCTGTTCTGTTTTGTAATTCTGTTCCTGTGTAGCCAAGGTTACATTCCGTGTATTAGTGATATCTTATGATGTTTCTTTTCCTGTGTGACTTATTTCAGTTAGAATCATCGTACCTGAATCCACTCATTATGCTGCTACGGGCCTGATGACATAGATTTCATTGCTGAGTGATACTGCATTGTACGTAAGTACCACAACTTCTTTATCCATTTTTCACTTTCTGCGATATTGAACTTGTACCGTAAACCAGGTTCTTGTAAACAGAGCCGTCCCAACCTTTGGGGTGGCTGTGTCTTTTTGATTTTAATTTCCCTAAGCTATAGGACCATAAGTGGAAGTGCCCTAGGCTCTGTTGCTTTGTTTTTTAGATGTTTCAGGAAACACCATACACTTCTCCCGAGTGGCTGTTGGCAATTTACATCCCGCCCATCAGCATAACAAGGCTCCCAGTTCTCCATGGCCTGTCCTGCCTTTCTGGATTTTACACTTTTTTCAGATGGCCCTTTTGACCGGGGGGAAGTGAGACTTCATTGTAGTGCAGATTTCCTTTGCAAGCTTGCTTGGTTGGCCAAAAAGGGCGTATGCGTTTTTTCCTGAATATATTCAGGAAAAAACGCATACGCCCTTTTTGGCCAAGTGCATCATTGTGGACGTTCTGCCTCTTTTCCTATGCTTTAAATGCAATTCCAGTCTACCTCCTGAAATCGGTTTCCTGCAATTCTGCCCCGCTTTCAAGTCCTCTTGGCAGCCTTACTTCAGTATATTTTTGGACGATAGCTGTCATTTATAACTCTGCAGGTTTGTGAATTACAGTGCCCCTGAGCTCCTTTCTTCAACTCGCTTTCTCGTGAGCTGGCCGCAACACCGCAGGATGGCTTCAGGCCCTAATCTGGTTCCGGCACGGCACGCTGAGCCTTTGGTTAATTCCTCTTCCTGGTGGGAAATGAGAGTTAAATTTGCCCGTCCAGACACCTCCAGCTAGTCTGTCATTGGTTCTCCCAATTCCTGTTCATCTTCCGCAGAAATTGAAAACTGGGCCAAACAGGAGGTTAAAGGCACTGACTCTCCAAGTCGGGAGAGTGTTAGTAAAGCGTCTGGAATGTTGCACCCGAGTACCAGGGGACGAAAACTGAGACATATTGGAACACGTCTCCCGATCACACGGTTGATCATACTCTGGGTTCCACATGCATGTTTTAGCTGAAGGAAGAATACCTTAAACCTGGAGAGTTGAGACCCGTGGAATGGGTACCATGCAATATGACTTCAAAGGGTCTTCATTTGCTCACCGAACCTCTCCAATCCTATCACTGCTGCGTTTATGCCCCTGTACACACACTTGATTCTCTTTCGGAGACATAGCAATCCATAGGTTTTAAGATACTTCCTAGTCAGGTACACTCTTAGGCATTTAATATGGGGTGTTGAGTCCATTTCGTTGAGCAAGGAGTAGCTCTTGTCTATTCCATATTTGGCTTAAGGAACTTTATCTGTGCTCATTTCAATCTCTGGTTTTATGCAGCACCCCAACTCACCTTTCCCCTTAAGCAAGCATAAGTTGGGTTTCTAAATTTGAGACCCTGTTCTGTTTTGGAATTCAGTTCCTGTGTAGCCAAGGTTACATTCCGTGTATTAGTGATATCTTATGATGTTTCTTTTTCTGTGTGACTTATTTCAGTTAGAATCATCGTACCTGAATCCACTCATTATGCTGCTACGGGCCTGATGACATAGATTTCATTGCTGAGTGATATTGCATTGTACGTAAGTACCACAACTTCTTTATCCATTTTTCACTTTCTGCGATATTGAACTTGTACTGTAAACCAGGTTCTTGTAAACAGAGCCGTCCCAACCTTTGGGGTGGCTGTGTCTTTTGATTTTAATTTCCCTAAGCCATAGGACCATAAGTGGAAGTGCCCTAGGCTCTGTTGCTTTGTTTTTTAGATGTTTCAGGAAACACCATACACTTCTCCCGAGTGGCTGTTGGCAATTTACATCCCGCCCATCAGCATAACAAGGCTCCCAGTTCTCCATGGCCTGTCCTGCCTTTCTGGATTTTACACTTTTTTCAGATGGCCCTTTTGACCGGGGGGAAGTGAGACTTCATTGTAGTGCAGATTTCCTTTGCAAGCTTGCTTGGTTGGCCAAAAAGGGCGTATGCGTTTTTTCCTGAATATATTCAGGAAAAAACGCATACGCCCTTTTTGGCCAAGTGCATCATTGTGGACGTTCTGCCTCTTTTCCTATGCTTTAAATGCAATTCCAGTCTACCTCCTGAAATCGGTTTCCTGCAATTCTGCCCTGCTTTCAAGTCCTCTTGGCAGCCTTACTTCAGTATATTTTTGGACGATAGCTGTCATTTATAACTCTGCAGGTTTGTGAATTACAGTGTCCCTGAGCTCCTTTCTTCAACTCGCTTTCTCGTGAGCTGGCCGCAACACCGCAGGATGGCTTCAGGCCCTAATCTGGTTCCGGCACGGCACGCTGAGCCTTTGGTTAATTCCTCTTCCTGGTGGGAAATGAGAGTTAAATTTGCCCGTCCAGACACCTCCAGCTAGTCTGTCATTGGTTCTCCCTATTCCTGTTCATCTTCCGCAGAAATTGCAAACTGGGCCAAACAGGAGGTTAAAGGCACTGACTCTCCAAGTCGGGAGAGTGTTAGTAAAGCGTCTGGAATGTTGCACCCGAGTACCAGGGGACGAAAACTGACACATATTGGAACACGTCTCCCGATCACACGGTTGATCATACTCTGGGTTCCACATGCATGTTTTAGCTGAAGGAAGAATACCTTAAACCTGGAGAGTTGAGACCC